>NC_054743.1:43376254-43677921 GCF_018143015.1 Lytechinus variegatus | reverse complement strand
ATGAAGGACGCCACGCAAACCAAAATCATCATCTTGCTCTCTTTCGTACTCATAGCCATATCGGTCATGATCACCATTGAAACACAACGCAAGGCGAACGCACTGGTCGAACTCAACACCGACCTCCAGGAACGCCTTGCAGCCGTAGCAAACGACCGCGAGCTCATCGGCGACGAGCTTAAGAAACTCGCCGACCGCTTCAAGATCATCACCGAAGCCAAGAGCAAAAGTGACACGTTGGTGAAGCAGAAAGAAGAAGAGGTAGCAAATATAAGGAAAGAACACGAAGAAGAGAAGAAACTAAAAGATCAGACTGTGAAAGAAAAAGAAGAAAAGATTCAGGAATTAACGACAAACATAGAAAAGAAAGAGGTAATTACTGTAATCATATTTTATTTTTTCTACTTCATTGTGGAAAAAATAATGTTAAAAACTTGAAAAAATGTTTAGCCAGCTCAAATAATTCATCCATGATGATTTGTACTCTCATAAAGATTTTGTATTTGTTAACAGAAGCAATATAATGTCATATCTTAAATTTGTCAATGCTAATTCAGCTATAGGCCCTATATCGTTGTTATATCTATAAGATCTGTAGGTTCAGGCCCAGGAGCGGCTACCGGGAAGGGGGGGGGGGGGATGGGGAAACGAAGAACAACGCCCTATGATTCAAGAATTTTGTTTATGAGTGTTGATTAGAATTCAATAATTTCTTTGATTAATGTATTTTTTTCCACAATTAGACCGAGATGGAAAGTGTGAGAAGTGAATTACAAACCGCGCACGATGAAGCAAATAAGGCAAAAGAAGACCAGCAAAACGCAGAAAACAGAGTGCATGAACTAGAAGAGCAAAGTGCGAATTTGCGGAGTCAAGTCGAGAAGGTATCTCTATAAAGTAGTCAATTTTCTTAAACTTGATCATCATTATTCAATCATTGTTATTTTGATATTAGGTTGATTTTTTATTTTTTTTTGCTTGTAATTTTTTTTACCTGTGCCCATCACAAAATTTCAGGTGGACCCCTCCTAATTTTGTTGGCTTCCGCCGCCAATGCTTAACACCTTTGAGCGATATTGCTTTGGGTATACTTTTAAAGCAAGTTGATATGGTCAGTATCTACCTTTGTCACTTGGATAAAATATTTATGAAATATGACTGTACAAATAGATCCGAAACACTTGAAAATTCATTTTTATTGTTTATTGGAATAATGATGGTTTGACTCGTCAGCATTCAAGAATTTTAAGACACCATCAACATTGTAAATGCTTTTAATTTTATTTCGTTTAAGAAATTAAGCAAGACGGAGAGATGGGGAAATAAGAAGATATTGGGAGAGGGAGAGAGTAGTAAGAGAAAGAAGGGGGTGGGGGGTAAGAGAGAGAAAGATATCCGGGCCCCGTCTTACAAAGAGTTGTGATTGATCCAATCAACCATAACTATGGAAACCATAACTACGGAAAGCCAGGAACATCAACATCTAAATGTATGTTGGTCAAAACTAGATGATGTATATGTATACAAGAAAATTCAGTGTGATTCTCTTTCTGTTTAGTAAGGAGATTGTGCAAGTTTCCTGTAGAAAAAAAGTATGGTTTTGATGGATTTCCATAGAGTTGAGATTGATTGGATCAATCGTAACTCTTGGTAAGACGTAGCCCGGGAGAGGAGACAGCAAGAGATAGATGGGGATTTGCATCTATTAGGTCAGAGAAAGCAGAGGGAGAGAGAGAGGGGGAGGGAGAGTGGGGGGGCAGTCGGAACGGGGAGAGAGTCATATCGATTCCACATCGGCTTTGAAGTGTGATATCACATCTGAATAAACAGTTAAACATTTCAAGACCTATACCAATTACCTGTTCAAATAAAACCTTAAAATATAAATCTATAAGGTAATGTGTTGATAGCTAGACGTTGTTTTTAATACTTGAAAATGCCCTAATGCATTACCCAATAAGTAGTAAGGTTAATTCGAATGTGTGCCTTATGAGTTTGGGGCGAGCAATGCCAGTGCCCTCCACCCATGCACCCTCTTCTCTTCTCCCTTCCAATACATGTTTATCTTATACAAGCTATGATTTTGGGTGAATTCCGATTTGTGTGTATTAATATAGAGGGGGGGGGGGGCGGAAATTATATTTCCATCCACACTTTTCCCGATTGGCTGCTAAAAGCTAATGTTCGTTGGTTATTTTTTGAGGAGCAGTCCTTAATAAATACTAACGGTTTTTAAGCACATCTTAACTTTATTCTTACAAGCAAATCAAAAGGTAAGCACTAAATATTGCAAGCGCGAAGCGCGCGAGCTCAAATTGCTGTATTTTTCATGTATTAAGAAATTAAATTTCAATGATCAGTGTTTGTAAATGTCTTTGTAAATTTGTTATTTATATCAATGAATGCAATTATACACATGAAGTAATTTTGTTTTATATTTGAATTTGAATTGAATTTGACCACCCTCTGTCTCTCTTTCTTTCCTCCCCCACCCCTTCGAATCTCTGCGTCCCTTACATACTCTTAAATTAACAACCATTTTTTTCACCCGACCAGTTAAACGCAGATGTAGCGGCGGCACAGGCAAATCAACAACCACAAGCCCAGCAACCTCAAGACCAGCAACCTCAAGCACAGCAACCTCAAGCCCAGCCACAACAGCAGCAGCAAGCCGGGAAGGAGGTTGCTCAACCACAGCAGCAGCAACAACAACAGCAACCACAAGCCCAACAAAAATCTTAAACCCATGGGGGCGGCGCCAGTGTAAAGATGGAGCTTCTGAAATTGACGTCCTTTTTTCTCCGCATCATTGGTATTATAAAATTCCACGACCAGTGCTTCTATTTCCAATTTTCTTTCTAGACTTGTCTTTACTTTTTATTTTATTTTATAGATATTTATTAGTTACTTGAAAGACCGACGGGATATACTTTGATTGGTGCTGCCCCCTCGACGTTCAATCGACTGATTACATGGACAGTCAGTATCTCTAATCATTATCATGTGTTAAATTATCTAATTTAATGTATATCATTTATAAACTATCAGTATGGACAATATATTTTGTGTGCATATTTGCATTTACATGTATCTTGATAAATCCGCTTAAATATTGCAATAACTATTGGCATCGATTTTACCTGCGACACAAAAACATCCACTGCTTAGAAATACATTTGCATATCGAGCTCATAAGCTGATTATAATCATTCTATAGGAAATATGAATTTCAAAATAGGGTAGTATACATTTTTCGTTGACTGATCCAATTTAAAGGAGGTAGCCAACCTGACGTAAAGTTTGTATTTAAATGCCAATAAAAGCAAAGATTACAGGATCTTTATTCGCCCAACCTTCACTCATATTTTTCTATCTTATTTGTCTGTTTTATGAACCAAATAGTCGTCGGTATGGACATTTCTTTATTTGTAATTCAAGTATGACTGAGTATGAAGTTTTCTTTAATTTAATCGCATTACTGTGTTTCGAGAATTAACAGGAAATATGTCATTTTCTTCATGAAATATAGAGGTTTTCTGAGCAAGCAGTAAAAACCAATGTGATTTCGTCTATGTGTTTCTTATGTATACACGAGGGTGCTTTCGTAATATTCTTTAATAATATATGGAGATGTTGTATCGATTTGTAAGTATATTATCTAATGTGTCTTATATGGATTTAATACTGTATGCTTCTAGATGGTCTATTGTTTTGATATTATCTCAAAGATTGTCTCGTAACCGTTGAATCATTGATACAGACATTTATCGTGGAAATGGATAACAAAAGTCTATCAGTCAAAAAAATATAGCAAATTGGTTCATGTATTTGATTATGCTCTTCTCTGTTTTTTCAAAATCGTTTATTGAATTTAGGTGAAATTTTGTAGTAAATTTCAACGTTGAATCTCCTTGAAATAAGATGCCTTAACATATTTTGATGCATTCCTAAAATTTCACGTTTTTACATAATTTTAAATCTTTCTGCAACAGCAACTTATACTGTCTTTCAATCTATTGTCTTCCAGTGATGTGTATCACTAACTTTTCTAAAGAATGTTGTTTTCATTAGCATATATGTAGAGGGCAGATTAATGCGAGCGCGAAGCTTGAGCTGAAAATTTTGATATTTCGATCTGAAAAAAGAGTTTAATGGACGTTTTTAATGAAGAACAAGATACATATATCCAACAAAAGATTATTGCAAATCGAAGTGGGAGTTCTTTTGAGGTTTAGAACTGAAAACGGGACCATATTCACCTATTTAATCATGGAAAGTATGGGTTTTAGTTCTAGAAATGATGCGAGCGCGAGCTGAAATTTTTTGATATTCCAATCTGAAAAGTGGACATTTTGAGCACGATTTTAGACGAAGAACGAGTTGTGTATCTTAATCTCGCTTGCTGATTTTTGTGTAACATCACAATCTTATCTTATTTTTAGCACATGCGGAATTATTGGGGGGGGGAGGAAAAACGATATGTTTGCCCCCCAATTATTTCATTGGTGGGGCGATCCCCCCCCCCCCCTGCTCCCCCATAATCGACGCCTCTGTGCGCTAAAGAATATTGTAATAATACAAACGATATTGTACCTTGAATCATCAAATACAGTATGTCAGTTTTAATTATTTGTTTGTTTTTGTTGTTTTCCTTTTGCAGTTGCATTTTTTTCATCCGCATAAAAAACATACTTATCAAATGGATAGGCCTATAGCAAACACTGGTGTGAAGAGTGTTGTAATTAAATAAAAAAAAAGGAAAAAGAAACAAATGATGAAAATTTTGCGAAATTCCAGCAAAGATTAACAGAGTTATGCAGATCCTTAAGAATTTAGGTATGTGACACAAATGCCATTTTCTCAGTCATTTCATTTGTGCCTTCATTATATCATCAGATTCATTATTTAGTACCACCTATAAAAAAAAGAATATATACCTTCCAGTAATTAAGAACCATGAAAAGGGGGAATTTACGGAATTTATATGACACGACATATCGAGCTGCTGCTCAATTTAAATCTTAAAAAACAAAATCATAACTCTCTTCTTTTTTGATGTATTTTTGTCAAATCTTCACCAAATATTATCCTATATTTTTTTCTGCTTTCATTACAACACCTTTATCGTCAGGATGGATATCCCTTTTAAATCAATATAACTGACCGACGGTAATAGGTAATGTTTCAAGTTTCAGTATTATGAAAATTATCGTTATGATATATTTTGTGTAAGTATAGATTACAGTTGATGAGCCCCTTTAATATCGAATGGGCGCATAATTACATAAAGATTTCCATGCGCACTAGCATTGAATGAAAAAAAATAAATAACATTTTGTACAACTGCACCTGTGTAAACGTCGTTCACAAATTCTATCAATTATCTTTATTTTTTTGCGTCACCTGTGCCTGATGGGAGGCGAACAGCGAAGTGATCAGGTTTTCCCCTTAAATAGTCCGTAATTTTCAAATGAATACGCCAATGTTGTTTAAAAATATACTATTGATTAGAGCATGTAGAGTGTAGGATTTAATCATTTCATACATGTCCCGGAGGAGGGGGGGGGGCCACTTCCATTCACGAGTGGATACCATGCGCGACCATGGGGTCTCGAAAAGCACCCTAAACACGTAATTTCCATATTCTGAAAATGCACCCCTTAACAAGTATTGGCGTGTGAAACCCTACCCTTAACAAGTATTGGAAACAAAACGATACTCTTGGCAAATATTCCCTGAAATGAACCCCTAAACAAGTACAGGAATGTTTTATTATTACGGGTCCTTCGGTCGTCGGCTTTACAAGTTATTTGGTTTAGTACGACCCCACCTTCTACACCTCGCGCAAATCGGACTCTAAACACGAAGTGTTGGGGCAAAAAGGACATCCTTTATAAAACATTTTAATTTTGTTTTATCATCCCCGCAAATTCGGCCCTAAACACGTAATTTTCCTAGCGAAATAGATACCCTTTTTTCATTATTTTTGTGTTTTTGACACCCTTATCACGTTACGTACGTAACGTGCCCTATCGTGAAAAGGACATCCTTTTTACGTGTTTTTTGGTCGCGCATGGTATCCACTCGTCAATGTAAGTGTCCCCCCCCCCCAGGGATACATGTACATTTTTTGTTTTAAATATTACAAGGTAGTTATCGATTTTGAGAGCGAAGTTGGCTCAGTCGGTCAAGCGTCTGTCCGTCCATGGACCTATCTTCTCTGACAATAGGTCAAATGGTCCGTCAAACGAAATGACGTGGGTTCAAGTCCACTCCGCGGCCGGACGGACAGATGACTGAAGCAGTGGCGTAGCTAGGATTTTTTTCCCGGGGGGGGCACTGGAGGGTCCTTGCTTTTTCAGGGGGGGCACCGGCCATTTTTCCGGTGTGTGTGTATGTGTCCACAAGGGCGGATCCGACTTTCGCCAATAGGGGACGGGGCCCGAATTTATCTTCACCTATATCAGTCACTTGTTAGTTTTATTCTTATAAAACAACATAAACATAAAATAATCTCATAAGCCTTATAAAAAGTGCGAGCGCGAAGCGCGAGCGATTTTTTTTTTTTTTACTTTAATGTATTTTTTTTTCCTGAAATTTAATTTTCTGGGCAATGTTATGTGTGATCCTGAACAAGATTCGTATGTACCCCCAAGCGCTCGCTAACATAAATTTTTATCAACTGTTCTAGCATTATCGAAAAGGGACCTGTTAAGGACTGCTTACAGTTACCCACGAAGACGGTATATATTTCAATAATGCGAGCGCGAAGCGCGAGCAAATTTTTTTACATTTCGACCTTAAAAAAATGGTCATTCTAAGCACTTTTTGTATTAATTAATGGGATAGGTACGTAACTAAACAATTGATGCGAGCGCGAAGCGCGAGAGGAAGAAAATTGAGATTTTAGACCTAAAAGCGGGACACTCTATTCATATTTTGTAAGTCATAAATAGGATATAGTCAATTGGGTATCATTAATAATGCGATCGTGAAGCGTGCATGAGCAGACAATTATTGATATTCTGATGTAAAACTGGATAATTTAAATACATTTTAGATAAAGAACATGCACGCTATCGCGCATGTTTTATATTTAGACATAAAATCTGGGCATTCTGAATACATTTGTTTAATGGAACATTATGGAATACACGTAGACAATATGAACTTGGCAAATCAAACAATGTGACCACGCAGCGTGAGCTTAAAATGCTGATATGTAGACTATAAAACAGACATTTTACAGAGCACTTAAATTTAAATGAAAAAAAAATGAAAGCTCGATGTCCCAGCTAAAATATGTTTTGCATATTGACTTCAAAACTTGCTCCACATCAGCCTATTGAGCAAGATATGCATCCCATCGAACAGGCAATTATGGCGCGAAGCGCCAGCAAAAATTTTACATAGTAACATGAAAAGATTTTTTTTTAATTTGCAAGTCTTCCCCTCACATTATTTCATTCACTCGTCTTCCTCCTCTTTTTTTTTCTTCTGTCTTTCTTCTTCTTTTTCTTTCTCCTTTTTTTTTTGCTCTGCCAATTTTTTCTGGGGGGGCACCTGGGGGGCACACCAAATCTCAGGGGGGGGGGGCACGTGCCCCCCAGGCCCCCCCGTAGCTACGCCACTGGACTGAAGCCTGCGTAATGTGTGCAGGCTATGTTACAGTAAAATAATACTCCATTCCTTAAATAAGTCAAGTCCATCCCAGAAAACTGGTGATGTGAATCAATAGAGAAAAATCAAACAAAAACAACACTGAAAACTTCATAAAATCGAATGTAAAATAAGAAAGTTATGACATTTTTTGAGGTTTCGCTTATTTTTCACAAAATTAATAGTGCACCTTTCAGTGACATGCAAATGGGATAGTCGATGATGTCCCTCAATCACTATTTCTTTTGTTTGTTATTTTCGAAATATAACAATTCATTTTTTACAAATTTTTCAAGAAAGACCAACTTGATTGAACCACAAAATGTTAAAACAATGCATTCCTTATTCAGGGAGGAATACAACTCCTTTCACATGACAGTGAGGAGAAAATTAGAATATTTCACATTTCATAATACGAAATAAATACGAAATAAAAATAAGGAATAAATAGTGAGTGGATGACATCAGTTGCATTATTTGCATATCGACCAGGATGTTCATATCACAACTTTCGATTTTAATGAAATAATCAGTGTTATACTTGTTGGATTTTTTTTCTTTTTATTCAAATCAACTTTTTGTTGGGGTGGACTTGTTCTTTAAATAGGACGTTAAATGGATGTCCCGTGTAGAAGAGTCATCACCTTTTTAGCATTGGTTTGACTTTAAAAAAATCTGAGCTAGAAGGTCACACTTGTCACCTGTGTCTGTGATATGTTCCAAAAATGAAGCCCAGAAAAAATTGCGTTCGAAAATGATTATTTAGTGCTTCAAAAATTGAAATATAAAGTGACCGGAAACACCATCTTAATTTCATCCTATACACTTATGTGTACTATTTAGGTTTCTATAAGACGCCTATTTACAAAATCGGGGTTTGCCCCTTAGTTTTAGCTTTTCATTCTCAATAATGGTTGTTTTCAGGGTTTATTAGTTCTAATACATGCACTTGTACACATGTTTCATCTTGGTTTGAGAATTTTTTAAATCGGCTGCTCACAAAGTTAAATAATACCTTTAAGAACCCACTGCACTATTCGTGTAAGAGTAGGGGGAATCCCCGGTACAGTGGTCCACTGCACTCCACCAATCAGTAATCGGGAGAAGAAAAGGGTCATAGTGATTCAGTTCGCTTTTTGCCTCCCAGGCACTGGTGACGCCACTGAAATAATAATAACTTTATTACATCACATTAATATCATGATTTATGCTCTCCAGGCCTAGTCTGCAGACGCAGACCCTGATTGAAACTTTATCAAAAAGTGGGTCTTCACACAAGACTATCTCGTATAAAACTTTCTCTAAGTCACATTTCTCCTACGACGGCCTTATTCCGAGTCGAAAACGGTTGTTTTGTTAATTTTTATGCAACGAATGAGCTGGTACCAAAAAAAAATCTTAAAAGGTCTCGCCGTACGACCGCCATAGGGGAAACGTGACTGAGGAATTAATACGCAAGTCATTGTAGGCTGTGCACTCAGACCCCGTAAATGGAGCGAAGTGTTTGCACAGTAGACTACCCATCCCCTCACGACACACACCCATGCAACCTCCACCCACCAAATCTACATCCTTACGGTGGGGCTAAAGGGTTTGTATTAGGGTGAAATTGGGAAGAAGACGAGTTAGGCTAGGAGAATACATGTACATGGGTAAATATTTGTTTGAAGTGGAGAAGGAGCGTGTGGAGCGCGGGGGGGGGGGGGAACTATCCCACAACTGTTCAATTCAAAATAATCAATGCCCAGTCAAATATGAGCAGTATGGCCCCACTATTATTTGTGGTACATTTAAATGGAACAGATTGTAGTGTTTGCATTTTTTAATGCAGAAATGCTGCCATATGCTCTACTCTCATCACAAGAGGACCATTATGACCCATAATGTGCTTACACTGAAATGTGCTTATATGGCATACATCTCAATATGTTGATAATATTCTGACCAGAGAGAAGAGTTTACATAATAAAGGAATGGGGTAAAAAAAATGTTTGAGCCCAGGGGTGCTAAAACTTCTGTAAATGGACTATTTTCCCTAATTCGGATGATTCTCCATTATTTTCCTTTTAATTCAATCCAATAGCAAAATTTACATATTTTATTTTTCGCATCATTTATTTATGTCTCTTCTGTGTATACATTATTTATTCTTTCTTTTCAAGTATTCACTTTATTCATCCATGTGAATAGCTCCATGGTTCATCTATCAATTTTGTCTTCCCTTTTTTCAATTTTGTTGATTTGATATGATTATACATAATTTTTTCCATTTTCATTTTCGTGAAGTGGGGGGGGGGGGAGTTTCTTTTTGCCACCAGAGGATGCATTTACCTCCCTGAAGTATTTACATGTAGTACATGGATACAACAATATTTTCAAGAGAAAGCTCCAAGAACAAGTCCGTCAGTGACTAGACTGGTAGTCAGCTGGGTGCATCTTAAAGATAAATTCCAGTTTTGGTAACGATCTCAAAATGACATTTTACAGAATCTAATATAATGACCACCCAAGTGTCTGTTTGTATGAATAAAAAATATGTGCCAAAGGATTCTGGAAGAAATTGTGTAATTGCTGAGAAATAAGCAAAATAAGCGCGGATTCGGTCACTTCCGTCGGGTCTTTATTCCAGCAATAATTATACATTGTCCCACGTGTGCCTATCTGTGTTGGTGATCTTCAGTGTGAACATTTCAGCGTAGATTTCAAGATTTCACAAAGTTCAGTTTATGTAACTGTACCAGATCTAGATCCTCGATGATATACTGACAATTAAGCCTGGTTTTACAGACTTTCTCATGAAATCAGTGTTTACTGCAACTACTGGAATTTCTCTTTAACCTTTGTCACGCTGCTTACGAGTTACGACTAAACATGAAAATAACACTCCAATAACAATACATGTATATAAGCTATTTTTGTTGTTTTATTACTAAAAGAGCATTCAATACAAACACAGATACTATCCTGCCATTAATGCACAAAAGACATGTCAGGTTTTACTGATTGATAACATTATACAGATCAGCAAATTACAGAGCCTGTTGCAGATAGCTTTGCAATCGATTGCAACTCCACAAATCAAACACAACTTGATTTCCAACCAATTACAAGTGCCTTCGGGTGTTAAAATTCATCTTAAAAAAATGAGGGAAATTAAGAAAAAGTTGTATTTTCGAAATATTGAAAAGGGTAGCAACCTCATTTTGTCTGAAAATAGTCCCCTAATTCATGTAGAAAATTTATCCTCAGCAAAAAAAAAAATACTAAAGGCCAGGGAGGTGAAGAGGGGAGGGGCCTTGTCGCTAGAAGCAAATGGGAGGATCAGAAACCTGTTGGCAGAAAGAAATAAGCAATTCCCAAAACGGCACTTGTGATTGGCTGAAAACCAACCTGGGTTTGATTTTTTTAAATGCTTTTAATTGAACTCTATCTGCAACAGAACCAAGAACAAAGACATTTTGAAAAATTTCATATTGAAAACAATAATAATCATAAATGGTATGAATTTTTGAAGATGTGATCTGTAAGACGACATAAATTAGCAACTGTATGAACTCATGACCTACTCATTTAAATTTTATTTCAATCACTTTTCAGCATACAAGTAATGCTACAATCAAATATCCCCCAAGGCAGCCATACAGTGAGTCAAAACAGCCATTTTATTCATTTTTATTCAAACCACCTACACATAGCTGGTACAAAATATCTTAAAATGGCCGTTTTCGACTTGCCGTACGGCCGCCATAGAGCAAATGTGACTGATGTATAAGTTGAAGCAAATCTAAATAAGTTCCTCTGCATACACCTGTTACAGAGGTAAATTTTCATTCTGTTGTTAAAAGCATACATTTTATCTTTAAAAAAAATCACAAATCAAATGCAGCTTGAACATATATGCACATATACTTTAGGTTTGAAGTACAACATTAATTAAAATAGACCCCATATGTGAATGGACAACTCATTGATAATTAAAAATTGTAGCTTGAGCTTGGATTTTGTTGAGTAATAGATCATTCAGAAATGGTATGACAATTAACAAGGGCTTAGCAGCATTTACATGAATAAAAGCAACAGGATGTAAATGAGGCAACGATGCAGAGACAAGTGACATTTTTCATTGCAGGGCAAAAAAAATGTGTATCAATAAAATTTGTTAAATCGAGAGTGGCTACAGAATATCTTGACATGGTATATCAAAAACCTGAACGGTTGATCGTAAAGTTGATTAGAATGCAAATAATAATAATAAATTCGATCCAGCATGCAAATCAGCTCTAAATTCAGGTGCTAAGTTTCATGTTACATCTTCTTTCATCTTCTTGAGGGAGAGATGATCACCAAATCACACCATGAAAAGAATCAGAATGTTCAGTCAAAATGTACAACACACTACTTACAAGAAATAAGAGCTTATAATTACCTCAAGTACAGTGTATCTCCAACTTCTGTAACAACATGAAAAGTGAAATATGATTTTACGGTTTGTAATTGAAATATACGGGGCAAGCCGCGGTACAAAAACTTGGTCTCACCACTCCCCTGCCCCGCCTCTCTAATATGGAGCCGATGCGAATGAAGCAGATGTGAATTCCTGTGAAGTTAAGGTTGCTGGGATTCCAAAAGGAAGTTGGCTGATGAAAGCAGTGCGAAGGTATCATCATGATAAAAAAAAGATAGACAGATATTTCTGCAGATGTCTCCTTTTTAATCCAATTCCATCAACATTTCTCCCCAAATCCAGCAATGTAGGAATCACACTCCTTGACATTGCAAAGTTTCACCACTTCAAATACCACTGTCAATGCTGGAAGTCTATTTTCATTTAATTGTTTTTTTAGATCACCAATGGTCTCAGTCGATAACAAGTTCATCGCACCCCCAATCCTCATAGCTTCCATCGGGGAGGTAACGTCGGACGATGATTGGGATCTTTCTTGCTCTGAAATGTAAACAAAATAAGGAAAACAGAAATAAAAGATTAAGAGACAGACACAAAACTCTGGGATTTATCATTTTCTGGATGTTTTGTAAAATGAGATATAAAATAGTGCCTAAGTAAAGAAATGATGATCAGTTGAAGGTATTTTTAAATCGATTTTCAATGGTCAAATCACTTGGGGCAGGCAATATTTGAAATCAGCACCCTAAATTAAGCCTATATGCCAAATTTCAGTGTCACATGCCATGTAAAACTCAAGAAAATGATATTTAAGGATTTCTCATGGCGGCCATCTTGGATTTCAAAATTGCGGCCGACCCGATGGTCAAATCACTTGGGGCCGACAACTTTTGAAATCAGCGCCCCAAAATACCCCTGTATGCCAAATTTCACACTTTCTGCCAGATCCGAGCATCTTGGCCATTTTATTACTGCTCCACTATGACTTCTAATACAATATGCAGCCGTAAATGGGAGACTTGGATGGGCGCAGACGGGAGCGATTTTCATGTCAAGAGTTGCTCGGTACTTGGCACTTTTTAGGCAGTTGCGAGAGCAATTCCAAAGCACATGAGGGCCGAATCGCTCGTCGCTCCCGTGTATTTTCAACCCTGGCCTTTAGCACCAAGAGCTACAGCCGGGGTAATAAATAGTGCGCCATTGAATAGAAAACTACATAAATTGGCACCTCATAAATGCTATATTATTATTATGTAGCTATCACAAAAAATGTTAAAATGTTTTCGACTAGCCGTACGGCCGCCATAGAACAAATGTGACTGAGGTATAAAGCTTACTGATTGATTGTAGGGCTGGTTTTTACACTTGAGCACAATTCATGCAATGAATGCAATTAATCACTGCATTCAGCCCCAAAGATCAATGACTAGACTTTGTGATATGGGGACCCCGGGGGGGGGGGGGGGGGCCACTTACGTTGACGAGTGGATACCATGCGCGACCAAAAAAACACGTAAAAAGGATGTCTTTTTCACGATAGGGCACGTTACGTACGTAACGTGATAAGGGTGTCAAAAACACAAAAATAATGAAAAAAGGGTATCTATTTCGCTAGGAAAATTACGTGTTTAGGGTCGAATTTGCGGGGATGATAAAACAAAATTAAAACGTTTTATAAAGGATGTCCTTTTTGCCCCAACACTTCGTGTTTAGAGTCCGATTTGCGCGAGGTGTAGAAGGTGGGGTCGTACTAAACCAAATAAGGTAAAGCCGACGACCAAAGGACCCGTAACAATAAAACATTCCTGTACTTGTTTAGGGGTTCATTTCAGGGAATATCTGCCAAGAGTATCGTTTTGTTTCCAATACTTGTTAAGGGTAGGGTTTCACACGCCAATACTTGTTAAGGGGTGCATTTTCAGAATATGGAAATTACGTGTTTAGGGTGCTTTTCGAGACCCCATGGTCACGCATGGTATCCACTCGTGAATGGAAGTGGCCCCCCCGGGATGGGGACCATGGTGTAACTTACTTGAGTTCTTTCATAGCAATCTGTAGAGGATCAGTTTCCCCTTCAAGTTCCACCATAACAGGAGCATTCATCCTGAAGAATAAAGATAACATTCAAATATATAAATTGCTGAATATTGAAATCCCATCATTTTTTTTTACTGCAACAATCTTAATCCTTAGTACTTGCAACATTGCTCAGCAACTGATGCCAATTTCATGATAATCTGGGTCAGTGTGTCCTCATCATGACTTATACTGCTTCACTTCATTTATTTGGCTATTCCATATGTGTCGTACGGGACATTTTGACAATTTCTAATCTCTTAGCTAATTGCTTGAGCAATAACAATTTATTTTTTTCAATAATAAAATTATAATGGGTAGTCATGTGTAAAATTGATGAACAACAAAAAATTTTGATTATGGGTGAATCAGAGGTGTCGTACAGAACTCAGAAATGTCCTGTATGACACCCAACGTTTTTTACCTTTCATTCATCAATGGACAACATACATCTGTTGGTTGCCATTTTTTTATATGACTACCCAGTAGTCATTTATTATGACCACAAAATAAATTTAAATTCCTTGTTTGTTTGGACAGCAGGTTGAAAAATGTTGCAAATAGGGCTGATTTTTCTACCATGGAAACATCCTATTAGGAGTATTTAAAATCTACTCAGTACAGATAATAAGTCTATATGACCTTTTCATGATTTTAATAACATTATAATAATCCTGTGCTTTTCAAACATAACACTATTTCTAGTCGGCTCAAAATTGTACAGTTTGCTTTTCAATTCCAAGACATGTGTGAAGACTGATATGATTAACTTCTGAATTATCAGAGCGTTATTCCATAGGAAGAAGAGTGTGCTTACGCTATCTGTAACGCTCTTGTTCCCAACACTCTCGCCCGCTCATATTTTGTCATGTATGGTGTTGTAATTCTCTCTGTTTGCTGCACGCCCTCTCCAGCCGGTAACACGTCAATGTGGTCTCCATCATCGGCTTCCTATAAACCAAAAAGTGCAAACATGGAGATGGAAAATAGATGAATCAGTGAACATGGAAATGTGGGGGATAAGTCTTTGGCAATTAAGACAAAATTGATAGTGAATCATCATGGTGTTGTATGATAGTTTCAAATCAAATGGTGACAAATTGTGTTTAAAATAAAGGTCAATTGTATTTTGATTGTATTAGGTTTTACCTCTTCGTTTGGAAGATCATCAAGTTGTTCGTCTCCGTCATCAAAGTCCTCATCAAAGCTACAGAGAAAAACAAAAATTCATGGTCATATAAAATAAAATAAAATCCACTAGATCAGATCAACACAGTGCACATTTTTTTTTACAAAACATGGTTTCAAGCAAAAACTTTATTGAGTGTTCTTACATTCATTTACTTTTTTGTAAACAACTTAGTTGAAAACCATCGAGTTATCAAAATTGTGTATCACAATTGTTACTTTAAAGAAGTCACAAATCATTCTCATTATCTTTTAATGGTTTTGAACTCTATTTCTTACGGTCAATTATCAAATCCATTTGAAAAATTTAGAGGAAAATGCCATATTGCCAAAACATGATTGAGTGAGCACACATCAAAAGTATGAACAATGTCTAAAATTCAGTAAATACCTTATTCAAGTTTTGGTAAATGTCCCCAAAAGTGCATGTCACTATTTCAAATTTTCAATTCATTGACTAGATTATACTGTATGAATGTGTTTGCTATAACAGTAATGAAATGAGAGATCACTATATAAAATAAAGGGACAATTTTAATGATCAATCTATTTCTGTGATTTTACAAGAAAATTCCTTGAGATCAGGTGCCAAAGACATTGTGAGCCAAGGGCTATTAATTCAATCTCCTGTCCATTTTGTCAACTGTTCAAATTTTATTGGTATAACAGCATTTGAACATTTTTTACTCAACCCTAACTTTTACATCAGATCTTGTGTCTAAATTCCAAATAAAACATGAATTACCAAGTCATATATTTTTTGCTGGTTTTGCTTCCAAGGATTTGAATTTTTATTTATCTAGTATGTATGAAGCATCCTCTCTCTGTAACATTTTCATGTTTGCTTAAAACTTACCCCTTTTTCTTAAATATTTTAAAGACTAGATATTACAAAGACACAGTAAATGATCATGAAGTTTTCTGTCAATTTTATGTTTGAGAAGTGGTTCTATAACTTCTGTTTATTAAAAAAAAGAAAGAACTGCACAGACAATTTGTTTTCTTAATTGTACTTCTTAATTTGAGCAGTAATTTCATTCTCTCTAATTTGATTTCTAGTTTGATTAGTAATATTTAATGCTAACCTAGTCTAGAGCTTGTAAAAAAGACAAAAGCAGAGTCTTAACATTATTAAGCCCTTTTGCCACTTTCCATTGACCAAGACCTTGTGACTGTCAACCATATTCATGATATTTTGTGTGACAGCCCAAAACTCCCAAAATCATCACATCATGTAAATACTAGTTCTCTGGAATTCACATTTCACATACGTACCATGAAATTCCCATCAGCCTACCTCCATACATTTATCTAACTAATTCAGGCATGCTCATATCTATTTAGAATCGGCGCGACATGCAGTCTCGCACACTGTATCTCATCTACCTTCTTCTTCTGTTGATATCCTCCGGCAGTAGAGGCGCTGGTCAGAAAATTGGGATCGTCCCAGTTTACAGGGACTGTCTCAGTTTATAAGGATTTCTTCACACAAGAAAACTAGGAAAGTTCATTCACCTGTCGAGTGCCGACACAAATCAAGAGTGCTAGTCAATGTAAATATATCGGGTTTCATAACAAGATTATTGGAAGACGGCAAGTCATAATAAATAAACGGTGAACTGGGGGGAATTGAGGTCACTGAATCTATTTTTAGTACTCTCAATTCCCCTAATTGCTGTCTTTGTCCCGTAGGGAGAAGTGAAGAAAAAACATCCCCATAAACAAGGACAGTCTCAATTTATCAAGACATTATTTGTCTTGGTTTATAAGGATATCCTTGTTTTCTGGGACAATCCCAATTTTTGGACCAGCGCCTCTACTGTCCGGGGGCCGATTGCACGAAAGGGACTGCTTGCAAGGATCGTCTTTCGTGTCGCCCATATTTTATGATGCGCCATGTGAAACGCATTTTAAATAAATCATCTGCAAGCATATTTCATTCGTCCGTTAAAATAAACAAAATATTTGTTTATAAAATGTGATAAAAACTGATATATCATGAAATTGTATAAAAGTTCATTTAAAAGCAAGCTAACGAATTATATTCTTTATCATAAATTTCAGAAACACCCCGCTTATACTTATAGCGTATCATAAAAGATGGGCGACACGAAATACGTCCCTTGGAAAGACCCTTTCGTGCAATCGGCCCCGGTCCTCTGGATGAGAACTGCGGATCCAGCAGTGGGTACGCAGAAAACCACACACCAAATTAAATATACGGGACTGTATTTAACAACATGATTACAATAATGCTTAATTCAGCCGCATGTGCGTGGGTAAATAAAGCTACTAAGTAAGAGATTCTATCACCATAAGTAACACATATCAGACACTCACAAAATTTCATATGGAATACAATTTAATAATGTTCTTACTTCTCGATATCTTCGTCGTCAGCCATTGTTTTGTTTTGTCGGCCTTTAGCTTGCTTGGCAAACGTGCGAGATTTCCGAAGTCCGTATGTATTCAGCCAGTATACTTCGGATGAGAAAATACGAGCCAACTGACGCGTGAGCCAGGCATGCAGCTAGGGCCCGTCCATCCGTGAGAAATAATACAGGGAGATATTTATGTTAAAGACATTATTTAACATTGTTAGTTTAAGTTCAGAAGATCTGAAGGAAAATAATGATAATATTGATAATGATAATAACCACAACACAAATAACAATTATATAAACAATGACATAAATAATTCATACATAAATCATCATTAGGCCTTCTTTTTATCAGTGCATACCAATTCACATTTTTTTTGCATTTGTGCTTATATATTAGACGAAGAAGAAGGATATTGAGGAAAAGAAAAAAAAAGGAAGAATTAAGAAAAAGAAGAATTAAGCAGAAGGAGAAGATGATGCAGAAGAAGAAGAGGAGGATCGGAGGGCGGAGAAGAAGAAGTCGAAATAAGGAGAAGAAGAAAGAGGAAGACGGAGCTTGGAGGCGGAGAAGAAGAAAGAGAAGATGAGTAGATAGAGGTTTATGCATAGTTGCATTTTTTTCAATGGTATATTGTTTTATTATAAAATTGCCTATGAGTCAAAAGTGGCCATGCGCACCTGCCTCTATATGATAAACGTGCAGTTGCTACGAAATTTGTTTTCCCCCTTTATTTGAAAGTACATGTAATTATGTTCGCGCTTCAGTGCGCTCGAGCCTGGGCTAAAATGGGAAATTGCGTTGCAGAAAATTGTCTGATCTGCAGGGTCATGCAATGATTATCACGTACATATATACTATAGATACTGAAGTTTGTAATTAAGTCTGACAATAAGATTTGAATAGATAAAGAAAAATCAGACAAACAAAACAATGAAAATGTTATCAAAATCGGACAATAACAAAGTTACGACATTTTAAGTTTTGCATTATTTCGGTCAAACAGTTCTGGAAATGTCAATGAGTAAACAGATGATGTCATGCGCATAACCCCACTTGTTGTGTATTTTATCATATGAAATTATGTTTATTCATTTTTTCTACCAAGGCTAAAACAAGTTGAATCTACAACTGATTTAATGCATTAGATGTACACTGCTGTAACTTATTTTATCATTGTAGATACATCATTTATATGTAAAAACAAAATTATTTCCTATTTCATGTAATAGCATAAAATGAAAGTTGGGATGTGACACCATCAGCCCACCCAATTAATATTCATGATGACATGCCTAATTGTTTTCACAAAATATTGCTAAACTTTAAATCCAATAACTTTGTTATTATTATCGGATTTTGATGAAATTTTCATATTTTTCTAAAAAATATTTTTAAAAATATTTTTTCATATATTTTTTTATTATTTATTTTCATATAATTTTCAATACATATATATATATATATATATATATATATAAATGTGCGAAGCTATATGTACAACAGCTGTGGCAACTCTTTTATTTAAATATTGTAAAGAAATGGATGAAGAGAACAATGGTAGACGTAGCTTAAATCAAGGTTCCCCAGAGCTATCTACCCTTTGGAAAAATTGGTTATGCCGAAAAAATGTCTCTGCCGGGAATCAAACCCGGGCCCCCAGCTTTGAACGCCGGTGCCTTAACCACTAGACCACAGAGACGGGCTAGTGGCTCGGCCGACCGAGATCCGATTGACCGTCAGAACGGCAGAGACATTTTTTCGGCATAACCAGTTTTTCCAAAGGGTATAGATAGCTCTGGGGAACCTTGATTTAAGCTACGTCTATCATTGTTCTCTTCATCCATTTCTTTACAATATTTAAATAAAAGAGTTGCCACAGCTGTTGTACATGTATAGCTTCGCACATTTGTATACTTTCTCACATACGTGTACTGTATCGAAGCAATAGCTTTGATCCAGATGAGGCATGACGGCTTGTCATTGTTCAAAACCCACCTTCACCCGACAAAGGTAATTGGTATAGTGTCGAAAATCTGTCTTTCTGACGGTCAATCGGATCTCGGTCGGCCTAGCCACTAGCCCGTCTCTGTGGTCTAGTGGTTAAGGCACCGGCGTTCAAAGCTGGGGGCCCGGGTTCGATTCCCGGCAGAGACATTTTTTCGGCATAACCAATTTTTCCAAAGGGTAGATAGCTCTGGGGAACCTTGATTTAAGCTACGTCTACCATTGTTCTCTTCATCCATTTCTTTACTATATATATATATATATGTTTTGAATTTCGAATTGATTTTGGTGAGACATGGGAGACCTCATGGGTTAAATTATTTTTATTGCTTCTCCCAGTGACATTTACAAACAAACGATGAAATGCAAACATTTTACTGACTTCATAAATTTCATAACTTCATAAATCACATCAAGGTACCACAATAAGTAATTCATATATACGCATAATTTCCAATTAATTCAACAGGTCTATTCATTTTTTTTCCAATTCACTGAATGAAATGTAAGAAATATACACTGAGAAACTAAACTTGAAATAAAATTATCACCCTCACATTCCACACACACAGTCACACAAATCAATCCTTGTCCCTCGATCACGGAAGTTCTTCCCAAATCCCCACCCTCCCCCATCCTCCCACGATAAGCCCTCCCCAGAAATTTTGATTTTTTTACTGAAAATTTTCAAAAATTTACTAAGAGTGTGCATGAAATCCTGAAATTTACTTTAGATAATGCAAAAAAAAAATCTAATCATTACAGGCTCGGTTACTTTGCTCCTTCGTTTAATTAATTAATTAATATGTTTATTTTATACTCATTCATTTATTTATCTCCTATTATCTATCTATCGTGGAAAAGCCGTGGTGTAGGCTGACTCTCGCCTTGTAAATAGATCGAGGGTCGTGTATTCGAATCCCACCGCGGTCTAGCGTCCTTTGGCAAGGCGTTAATCCACACTTTGCCACTCTCGACCCAGGTGCTAAATGGGTATACCCGGTAGGATGCGAAAGATATTTTTGCCAGCGCCATAATGTGGCTGCAATGAATGCAAGGAATGCTCCCCAGGGAGTGGAAATTGTGCACTTTTCGTGCTTGATTGAAATGAATCCAATGACCGGGGTAATAATATGCTGTAACGCGCTTTGGGCCATTATGGGAAAAGCGCTTTATAAAAATTTGCTATTATTATTTACGTAAGTATTTATTTATTTATAAGTTTTTTTTTAGTAGGGTGGCTCCATCAGTATTTTTTTACACGTCCTGCCACGCCTGACCCCCCCCCCTCCCCCGCTATGAAAAAAATGTCATGAATATGCACAAGTGAGGGAATGGAAGGTGTTATATCCGTCATCCATTGCCTGGTATTACCTCACGAAATGTGTACATGATTTTAAAATTGTCACCCCGGTTGGCCAAGATTCGCCCCTGCACAAATATGAACCGCCACTCAACCCAAAAGGTATCCGATATATATCAGAATAATACCTTAATAACATCCTTTCCAGTGATATCGTGAGTACGAGTGCGCGTGCAGTGCACAGTGCAGTGCAGTGTAGTCCAGTCGTCGATGTGACTCCGATGAGATTCCGATTCTTGAGCGATTCTCACTCACATAATGAGAGGCAAAAGGGGTATTATTAGTGATTGGAGCATCTGGTGAAAATATAACTTGGACGCTAATCTTGAATTTATTGCTGGAAAGGTAAGCATTGAAAGTGAACATTTCAAGATGATGAGAATTTTTACTGTTCTGTTTCCCTCGACCTCGGTTTTGTTCCGAGGTATCGTAATATTGACTGAGCTGTGGAGTGTGGTGGTGTGGGCGTTTTCTACTCTTGATCTTGTAATGACTCAATGGACATGCCAATGGCAATGAAGTGCACGCTGTTGACTTGTTATAAATTTAATTGCTGCTGGCCCATCGGCAGTGTAACATATATTGTTTAAATCTTTAGAATGGGAAACAATCATTTGACAAATTGTATCATGCAAGTAGAGCTACAGAATATATTATATCAATATACAGTATATTACGGTATGTACCGTATATTAAAAATATTAGGGTCTGAAAACAATGCTCACAGATTCAAAAGTTCAGGATGGCCCAACAATAACATGGCAGAATCTTTATCAATTCAATAAATTTAGTTCTTGTGCCGTTTGGCAAAGAGTTTTTATAGTTTCTGAGCATAGTGGAGTGGAGATGGGGTTAGTTGGAATGCGGGGTAAGTTGAAACATTGTAATCTTCTTTAACCCTGTAGCAATAATACAATGTATTATTAATAGTAATAAACTATTGCATAAATTAATAGCAATAAATTGAGGGCAGTATTGCATAAATTTATTTTACAGGCGTTTAAGAAAATTACAATGTTTCAAGTTCAACTTACCCCGTGTTCCAACTAACCCCGATCTCCCCAACATACTGTATATCAAATGGTCTTGCCCAAGTTGCTTTGCTATGCAATTTCATCTTCTATGATTGATTACATGAATGTAAGATATAATTGTCAAATTTGGAGGCACTTTAGTTTTCATCTCATACCTACACATGTGATCTCACTACATCATTGCGAAAAAAGTTATGACAGGGTGGGAGGTGTCAAATCTTTATTCAGGTTGTTGTCCCTGATCTTGGCAAAGAGTGCTGCGTGAAATGGTACTTATAGCGGACAAATAGCTCACTATATCTGATTTAGTGAAAAAGTTGGACAAATAAAAGTTTCGAGAAACGGGCCGCAGATGCCAGATCACAACTTCATCTTCTTGTGATAAACCTTGACACCATATTCTGGGAGGAACCCCAATATATTTGGTGTTCATTTGAATTTCTTTAAACAGATTCCATACTTCATCAAGTTCATCTCATGCACTCATGGTGCTGAACACCATAAATTAGCACCAAGTTGGTAGGACTCCCTTGTTGTTCATTCCATACTTCATCTCATGGTGCTAAACACCATGGATTAGCACCAAGTTGGTAGGACTCCCCAATAATATTTGGTGTTCATTTCATTTTCCTCATGCAGATTCCATACTTCATCTCCTGGTGCTGAACACCCTCAATTTAGCACCATGTTGGGAGGGATCCCCCAGGTGGCTCAGCTCTACAGCCAGTCTCCGGAGATGAACTACTTCGATGCTTCAAAGGACGAGGCTGCGTTTGTCCGGTCCAGGCCACCCTTACCCAGTGACCTGGCCCAGAGCTACAGGCCTCCTAACCCTTGGCCTGTCAGTCCTACCTGCAACAAGGATTTCATTCTAGTCTGTGAGTTTTCGGAGCTTGAAGGACCAAAGCCACTGGTAAGAATAGTTTGCTTTATTTATTGGAGCCATAAGTATTTGGCAACATTCAATTTAGCCTGACTTGGGGGAGGGGAGGGCAGGGGGGGGGGTTGCATGCATACCTGATGTATTTCTTCTTTTATTGTTCAACTGCTTGTTCCTTTCTTTTATGAACTTTAATTATTATGGTTTTGTTATCATTCACGATAAAAATTGTTTTTAAAAGAGTAAAGTTACATGGATTGGAAAGGAAGACCTTATTTAAAGATAAATTCCAGTTCTAGTAATGATCTCAAAATGACTTTTTTACAGAATCTAATTTAATGACCACCCAATTGTCTGTTTGTATGAATGAAAAATATGTGCCAAAGGATTCTGGAAGAAATAGTGTAATTGCTGAGAAATAAGCAAAGTAAGCGCGGATTTGGTCACTTCCGTTGGTTCTTTATTCCAGCAATAATAATAATACACTGTCCCACGTGTGCCCATCTGTGTTTGTGATCTTCAGTGTGAACATTTTTAAGCATAGATTTCAAGATTTCACAAAGTTCAGTTTATGTAACTGTGCCAGATCTTGATTCTCGATGATATGCTGACAATTAAGCCTGGTTTTACAGACTTTCTCACAAGATCAGTGTTTACTGCAATACTGGCATTTCTCTTTATATATTTTCCCTTCCAGGCATCCATGTTACTTGATATTGCATGTACATGTTTTTATGTGTTCATTGATTATTCCCCCAACTAAATCCTCATTGTAGAGTTGATGGTCAAAGATTTATTGATTCTTGGAATTTTTCTTTTTCAAATGCATTAACTAGGCATTAGTATTGAAAAAGGTTGAACATCATATTCCACCACTCAACCTTTTGTACCTCCGACCCCCATTTTTTCAAGTCTTAATACTGAACTTCATAAACAGACCTATTCATGGTCATTTAAGAGCATAGGGCCTATAGACTGTCAAAAGAACAAGAAATCAGAAAAAAAAATCATGAAGTTCCCACATGTAGGGGGTCACACATACATATTTTATGAAATTGTTCTGATACATATTAAAGAATTTAACAGATACTGTGTTGGCTCTGATATTTTATGGATTGAAGTATTAACTTTGCTCTCTATAAATTACCTATAATACATGTTGGTACAGTACCTGTGTAAATAAATAATTCTTTATGATGCGGGGACCTGGTAAAATTATCAATAAAATGTACTTATTTGCCCTGTGTTCTAGCTAGACACCATTTTTGCGGTGGTCCCTATTTCATGGCATTACAATGTTTTTTTTCCAGGCAGTTAATAGTGGTCTTTGAGTCAAAAGTTAAGGAAAATCAATGTACAATCCCACAATAGCAAATCTTTCTAAACTAATATTTATCAGGGTGTTACATGAACATTTGCCCGATTGTCCGGGGCAAGTAAAAATGAGAGTCCGGCAAGTGTTATGAAGTAAAGACCTAACTACTTCTTGGAATTAGGCAAGCAAAATTCACACAGTGTAAAAAAGCAAAATTCTCACAGGAGAATGACCAAAATAAGGATCGATGTGATATGATATTGACCCTTATTTTGGTCTTGGCAGGCAAGATAAAAGCACTTTGGAAATAGAAATACAATAAGGTACACGTAGATCACTTCATGTCGAAAGAGAAAAAAGGTCAATGGTTTATAAAACTGCAAAACTTTCTTTTGAAGAGGTAAAACTTTTTTCAGGCCCCGATTTTTGGGGCAAGTGAAATAGATTTTTGGGCAAATATATTCCAACTATTGAAAATTTACTTGCCCGACTGGGCAAGCACTTCTAAAAAATTATGTAGCACCCTCTTTTTCAAATATATTTATTGTGAATTATGCAAATAAACCAAATTAAAGATGGACATTGACGGAAGTGCAATTCTTCTTTGCAAGGAGTTGTGTTTGATAAACTTTTCATTTGAAATACGGTAAGTGGTGGACGGAAACAGTGTTTTTCATGATGAGACGTGGTCAGAAATCTTCCGTGCTGGTTGGGCCTGACGACTGCTGTCCACTTTAGCTATAACACTACAATTATAAAATCACAGGTAGATGTGCGCGCTGTGCACATCACAGCGCGCAGTTAGACAGAGAAAAGGGAACTTTTTTGCACCTGTTTTGGTTCTCAAAAATCTATGTTTTGGGAACACACTGAGCATAGCATGGCAAACTGGCAAGAGTCAAACCAGATTCTAAAGAAATGCCCCTTTTTCGGTGTTTCATGTTTGTGATTTGAATGTTTGTTTTCACTTTTGACCAAATGCAATCATGATTAGCTGCAGAATCATGATTTGAATCATGATTCTAGGTAAAAAAGTGGCACATACATAAAGTGCACCCATATATAGTGATCTCCACCTTCAAATGCTCATAACTTTCTTTCTGCTTTACATGTACATGATATCCAATTTTACTCAAAGCTTTGTTGATCTCATTTGCTCTGAGGGTTTCATTCTCCTACAGGTAAGGATGGTATTGGGTTTAGAGCTGTCCGGGGTTCAGAAAAAAATTGTGAGAAAATGGTTTATACACTGTATCTGGTCGCATTTCATAAGTTGGATGTGTAAAAAGGGTGGCGTATGAATAATTTTCCACACGGTGTCATGGAAAAATTGTTGCTTCATCACTGCATCTTTACCAAATTTATTAAGTAAGATCTCATCTTGAAGCTAGAACTCTGGGCTAAATATATTACTATAAATCAGATCAATACAATATCAGGAACAAAAACTATAGCACAATAAGTTTAAAGTAACAGGGGTGGCAGAGCCGGTGTGATGTGGAGACGGTGGATGCGATGAATGATAGATTGTTAATTAAACTTAATTAGCAACTTCATATATGTAATATTACTGTCAGTCTCATATTTCTAGGCAGTTTAAAAGCAAGGAACAACTAAATGATATAAAAATTTGACAATTTTGAAAATATGCAGGAATGAAATACATGTGTACATGTATGTCAGCTCTTATCTGCAACCTAATCAATTAGTACACTGGAGAAATTTGGTTAATTATCTAATTTGTAAACTTAATTTCTAGTACAAAAGAAATCATTGCAACAAACATTACTACCCATGATGTAGTCATTTTGCCTAGCATATAAACAGTGACAGGCATTTTGGGGCCAAAAATGTGAAATTAAATATTGATAATTAATTAGTGTAATTGATATGCATACGATATAAGAGATAATTATTCAATTTTTGTTACAGATTTTATTATTGATATTACAAGATTAAAATTGCAAAATACTTGGGTGATTCAATATTGCAGTAACTTTTGACACCATTTTATGTGCAGCAGGTCCAATTTGAGAACACATTCCAAAATTCATATTTACATTGACGCCTACATGTATATAATATGTACCTATTAATTAGTCATTTTAAGGAAAAAGGGTATTTACATGTAAGACTTCAATTTTTGTTTGTTAGTTACAGAATGGTAATGCTTATAACATATCAAAAAAAAAATTTTTTGACCATTTTTACCCTGTTCATGAAATTGGACCACCTTATGACATGCGACCATCTGATTAAATGCGAAAGGAGGTAAATGTTCATTTTAAAATTGTGATTTTCCAAAAAAGGCATTTAAAAGTTGTGGTTGTTTGGGATCACTCCAGGTCCTTGAAATAGGAACATTTTTGTAAAGTGCTACATACAAGTATACATATATGTTGACAGTCTGATTATCATATGTTGTGAAATTGAAGCAAACAAGAAATCAACAAAAGTTTATCGAAAAGTACCAAGAAATTGAGGTTTATACGAAGATATACTGAATTTCCTTGATGGCCTTGTCTTTTTTAAAAAAGTTTTGTACCAAAGAGTTTGTTTTTCTTCAATGTTACTATTCTATTGACTATTATTGCTTTTAGTCTGCAAGTACAGACTCATTTCTGACACTTCAACCAATATCAGGTCTAGAGTAAAGACTAGATGCCAAAGTCATCAGTTTGTGTCAAATATAGCCAGCCAAAACCAAGGGTCTGTCCCTGCAGACTCAATAGGTGGTTTCAGACCGCCTCGAAGTTCGCCAGTTCCAGGTATTCTCTGATCGGGAAATTTACCCCGATCAGAAAATACCAGGTATTTTGGTAATGTGAAAGCAAACTACGCGTAATCTCCCCGAAAGAAAATACCCGCTAAATAGTAGGTACTTGGCGAAATTACGAGAACTTTCGTGGGGATTTTTCCAAGGTCGCAGGTATTTTGGCGATGTGAAAGCAAATTACGGGAACTTTTATCCCAGCGTGTCATTGGGCGCGGCGGCGTGGGTGGCTGCTGGGCTAGAGATTTTGAATCTCCCGCCTTGCCTGCTTATCAGACCACACTGCGCATGCTCGTAACTTCGGGAACTTATCCCGAAGGATGTGTTTCGGGGCGGTGTGAATGCAGGAATAATTAACGGGTATTTTTTAGCCTTAAAAAGTTCTCGTAATTTAACGGGGATTCTTGTGATCGAGGCGGTTTGAAACCGCCTATTGTTGCCACTGAACTGTTCTGTTTTGAGCCTTTTAAAGGAAACCAAAACCCAAGAAGAGAAGTAATCTTATTGGAAAGAGTAAAATGAGAGGAACAATTCAAAAAACAGAACATCAAAATCGGTTATGAAATAAGCAAGTTATGGGAGTTTGAAAACTCTTGTTGTAATTTCTATGGGCATCCTCAAATTGGCAAACGTGCTTCAAAATGGCTGATTTTGTGGAGAACTCTCCATTTGTTTTACAGATATTTTTAGATTTTCCTCATTATCTTTCAAATTGCATCTTGCCTCCTTCTGAACACAACATATGTCATGGGAAAATATAATCCACACCATATACGTCGGGAGGAGATATTGTGAAATATGTAAAATATAGGGGGAAATCTGAAAATATGTGTACAAAAAAAATGGAGAGTTGTCCACAAAATCAACCAATTTGAAGCATGTTTGCCAATTTGAGCATCCACAAAGTAGGGGAAGGCGGGGTAAGTTGTGACAGTTTTTGCTTTTTGCATGTTAGAATTGATATGATTAATAATCTTGTCGAAATAAGTACCTTGCCTTGAAATTTAATTCTTCTGAAATATTTTCCACCTATATATACCGTAACTTTCTACCCCCACACTGAAAGTCATCGTGACCTTTGAAAAAAACGATGTCAAATGGCTCAACTTGCCCCATATATGGGGTAAGTTTGAGCCACCTTCTGGGGTAAGTTGAGCCACAAAAACTATGTACAAAATGTATGAGGGGAGAACCAGCATGTCAATTTTTTTGTTTAAAGTCTTTTCACTTGCTAATTCTCTATAAATACATCCTTTGAAAGGAAAAGAGTAGTCATGTAAATTTGCTCCTTTCAGCCAGCATTTCAATCGATTTTTATGGTTTTTTTTGTATTTTAAGATACATTACCATATGAATTACCATGGCTCAACTTGCCCCATGCTGTTTGGCTCAACTTACCCCAGTCCGAACTTAGTGCAATAATTTTGTATCCACACATTTATTATGCATCCATCATATAAAAGACTATGACAAGAATGAAGATCCATACCTGGACTAATAATGTTGTTATCATGTCTTTATTATATTTAAAGATGTGTGTGTTTATAAAGCACTTATCTATTTCACACACTTTTTTTACTTTTTTGGCTAAAATCCATATTTTCCCCTCTAAAAAACTACTTTTTGTTTCAAAGTTGAAAACAATGTGGTTGGGTTAAGGGTTATGCTATGGGTCATCAATACATGACACCACCACAATGTCTGACTCATTCATTATTGGCCTGGGGCTGGTGGCTCAACTTGCCCCTATGCTCAACTTACCCCGCCTTCCCCTACAACAAGACTTTTTTAATTGTCCATAACTTGCTTATTTCATAACCGATTTTGATGAAATTTTTTTTTTTAATTGTTCCTCTCATTTTACTCTTTCCAATAAGATTGCTTCTTTTCTTGGGTTTTGGTTTCCCTTAAAGGCCTGGTCAAACCGCCCGTGTGTTGTTGGAGCGGTCGTGGAGCGGTAGGGAGAGGGGGTCTAATTTCGCTCACAAAAATGGGGAAAAAATAGAAAAAAAACAATCGAAATCGAAAATGGTGAACCGTAGCGAGCGGTGATGATTTTTTCTCTCTGCTCCACGACCACTCCAGCAACGCTCGGGTGGTGTGACCAGGCCTTAAACTTAAGTTCTATAGACTCTGTTCAAAGGAGGGATGTTTGAAAGTACTCCATGGATCCATAGATGAAATTATTTCTTTTCAATGGTTTATTAAAGAAAGATTCATTAAAGACCATCTCAGCCCAGCAACAAGTTCATAAAAGAGAAATTTAAAGCAAGCATAAGTGCATAACACTGAAAATTTCATCAAAGGGAATCACTTGTAATTTGCTTAATTTCACAAAATAGATTATAAAACATTTAATGTATAAAAAATGGGCAGAATTGCAAAGGAAGGGCTTGATTTTCTCTCTCTTTTGTAAGACATTGTAATGCTTACCAGTAACACCAGCAAATCTGAGTCCAGTGGCCCGTAATATAAAACATTAGGATTGGTTGTGGAGTTAATTTCTGGAATTTATTGAATTGCAATACCAACTTTGATTAAAAAAGGTCTCATTATTGTCAAATCTACAAAAAATGATTAATCAAACATACATAAAGAGAGAGTAATAGCATGATGAAATTCATCAACTCTCTTTTTATCACTGTGTTGTGCTATGCATGTACATGTAGGACCGATACCGTAACTGTTTTGGGCATTAAAAACAAGCAAATTTTAAAATGTCATAACTTCCTTTATTATTCATTCGAATCTGATGAAATATAATTTGCTAGTTTGATATACATGTGTAATTTCTCTTTTCATTTAAACAACTTTTTTTTTGCAGGGTGGACTTAATTTGTATTTTTTTTCACACAAATTATCTATTGTAGTTTTGTACCATATTCTGTATTGGCTAGCCTGTATGCATTATTAGTGTACATTTATTAAAGCACAGTGTACATCCTCATGTAGAGTCCAATTGTGGAGTAATGGAATTCATTAAAGCATGATGAATAATTGAAAAAAAATCCCATTAATTTGTAATTAATCATAAATAACTTATAACCACTAGACTAATGGGTAGTTGAGAGCAATTGGAATGTTCAGCAAAGTATGTAGGTTAGTCTGCCATTTCAGACCTCAGGAGTAATAATTGTAAAGATCGGAACAAACATTTGGAATTAACAAAAAATGTAAAAATATTTTGCTGATGGTGTCGAAAACTTTCAATTTTTTACAGTGTACATGTACAATGTACATGTAGGCCTATAATTGCAAAAGTTGCACTTTTGGTCTCATATTCTTTTTAATATACATGTATATTATGGCCCGGTTCTACATACATTTGTACATGTACATGTAGCCTACATAGTGTCAGACTTCAATTAAATTATGTTCATTCAATCACATGACGAAAATCTCTCGTTTGAGGGCTGTATACCCCATTTTTCCTTATCAACAAATATCTTCTCCCAGTAATACAAATCCTATTGCCCTCAAGAGATTAAATTTAAGTATAGAAACACCTGTTTCTTGACCTCGGTCCGCGAAGATAATTCACCCCAGCATCTACGGTCACAGCAGGGGGCCACACACGATGCAATGTGTGTAGTTCTGGCGAGCGCATGGCCATGGATGTATACACGCGTTGATAGAAAGTTTTTTCTTTCTTTCTTTCCTTCTTTCTTTCTTTCTTTCTTTCTTTCTCTCTCTCCCTTCCTTCCTTTCTTTTTTTCTTTCTTTCTTTCTCTCTCTCTTCCTTCCTTTCTTTCTTTCTTTCTTCCTTCCTTTCTTTCCTTCTTTCTCTCTGTCTGGCTGTCTAATTCTTTTCTTTCTAGACTTATTTTCTTCCTTCCTTTCTTTCCTTCTTTCTCTCTGTCTGGCTGTCTAATTCTTTTCTTTCTAGACTTATTTTCTTCATCCACCCCCTTTTGATCTACACCTCTAAAGAACGTGCATTTGCCAATCATATCTGTAGTAAGGCCTATGAATGTCCTTTTCTCAAAGCTGAGGTGTAGGCCTATACATAGAACATTAAAATACAAAGACCAGCATTATGAATCACAATGTTTGGATAGCATTTCAATGTTCTATTCATATCTATTCAGAACGTTTTCTAATTCACATGCGTTATTAGCAGGTGATCTTCTTTATCTCCCATTATTGTTCTTATTTTGTAGGCCTATAGCCTGTGTATACAGTAAACCTCCCTCTGAAATACCTTTCTTGGTTTCATGTTTTCTTTCAGATTTGTTTCCACCAAGGCGTGCCGGAACACTTTCAGTTTTTTTTTTTTTTTTTTGGGGGGGGGCAAAATCCCGAAGGGGGCACAATATTTTTGAAAGCGTGAGATACGGAAGCGATCGAGCGGGAGAGGGTGTGGTTGAGGGTGTAAAAATTGAGTGTAAAAGTTGCGTTTCTAAGAGCATTCAAAAATAAATTTCTTGAGAATTAAACAGTCTTGGGGTTCTTTTTGATCCTGTTTCCTCCCTTCTGACCCAGACTGGTGTTTCTTCATGATCAGGGTCGCAGTTCCAGCAAATTACGAGCCTTATTGCAAACTCTATTGTTTTAAACCAATGTAATATAGACCTTTTAAAGACTTTAAGATGACAAACATGCATGACCGTATGCATCCGGGGGCCACCGATCGAGAGGGCAAAATTCACCGAAAGTGTGCACGAAATCTTTCAATTTTATTCTAGAAAATGCAAAAGCTCCCCATCACCATGGGCGGAAATCCCAGGGGGACAGGGGGGACGCGTCCCCCTACCATTATGGAAAGGGGTACATAATATCAAATGTCCCCCTACTATTTGTGCTCTTTTATTATGGAAAAAATACATAATTTCAAATCGACATTATATCCTCGAATTTCGAAATATATATAAACAGATAGTTTTTGTTAAGAACTTGGTTAGGAAAAGAAAAGGCATACCGGCCCAACTATTCTCCAACTCTCATCTAGCCCTTTATACCAGCCAAAGAGTGATGACATTGATGACATCGATGGCCATTGTCAATTTCATAACTAATAAAAATGATGAAAAAAGAAAATCGCCTCTGAATTTAGTGCATAGACGGTTAGACGAGAATGTTCCATACCCAGTAAAATCATACCTTTGTTAATCCAATTCACTTTCCCTTTATTCCAAATTTACTTGGAATATACTGAGAATATTTTCATTGTTTGCGTACTCAGTATAAAGAATAGTTTTCATGAGTTATGATTAATCCTTCACAATGAACTTTAACTATGCTTTATCCCCCAAATTTGTTTTTAAACACTCTATTAACGAGACTTATACTCCATTTTTACACAAAATTCCTGCCGTGGGAGGGGTCATCATAGGTAGATCAAGGGGCGAAGCGGCGGAAGGTGAGGCGAAAAATAAGAAGAAAGATAGGACCGGGAAGAAAGTTGAATGATGGAAGGGAGGTGAATAATTGGGAAAAAGAAAACTTTCAGGACATGTTATAAAAATAATAAAATCGCTTGCGCTTTGCATAAATACACAGCCATCTTTTTATTTCAAAACGTGCTTGATTTTTTTTCACTTTTTTGGATCGAAATATATAAAATCAAATCATTTATCTAAGAAGATATCCATCTTTTTCATAATTTGTAGGTTTAGATATTAAAGAAAATTAGCTTGCCATTCGGTTTTAGTCTGAAATGTATTCATTAAAAGGTTAAACGTTATCACACTGTAATAAGATGGAAAAGGGGCTTTTCAAAGGTATGTTTCACAGAGGAACTGTTCGTCAAAAGACGCCAGGCTTACTATGATAATGTCATTGCTCCGTCAGGGGCAAAATTGTTCATTTTTGACAATAGAAATGACAATTTTTGGGCATAAAAGTGCCTTCATCGTATACTTTTGTCCTTTAATTATTTAAAAATTTATCATTTTTCTACTTTCAGGGGGGCACATTGGGGGGGGGGGGCAAAATCTCGTTTTGCCCCCCAAAAAATTTATTTGGGGGGGGGGCAAGTGCCCCCTGCCCCCCTCGCTTCCGGCGCCCTTGTTAAAGATATATAGAGAGAAATAGAGATGGGGTGGAAATTCCACCCCATCTCTATTTCTCTCTCTCTCTTTCTCCCGACAAAAAGGACAGGGCGCTAATTTTAATCACCTCATATTAGCAGAATGATAGATTTTGAACTAGAAAATAAAACAGACATTTATCACAATCAAATATGGGCATGTTCAAATGGGTCGCTTGATCAAAGATAAAAAAGGACACTGCAAAGGAACTTTCACTATGAAAAGGGGGCTAAGGGGGGGGGGCAAAAAAACAACTTTTTTTAAAGTGATTATTCAACAAGATGTACTTGAGGAAGGGGAACATATTGAAAATGGGCACTGAAGGGATCGGGGTTCAACGGGCACGCGGTTTTGTAAACTAAGACACGTGATCGATCTTTCCAACACTCCATCTTCCCAACTCATCAATCGCCTGAACTCGCTCTCCAACGATGAACATTTTGACTTACAAAAAAATTAGCACAACATATCTAAGTTAGACATTTAATGGTGGAAACTAAAAGTATAAACGACCCAAAACAAACGGTGGAATGGATGCAGCGCACATGGGCAGTTTACCGGAGAACCACGTATGGTGCAATAATACGTTTGCGATTAAAAAATAGTTACAGGCATAGTTTGTATTTAAATTATGAATAAGACTTTGGGGTAAAAAAAAATAATGATTTCATATTTTTGTGCATATCAGCAGCATGATTATTATACTTTGTATGTTGGTATGCCATTACTTCTATTTTTCGAACGTTAAGACTGTATCATTGCGCGAGTGAACCCATTTTCTTGCTGGACGGACAGAAACTATGCATGCATCGCGGTCCTTGCATGCTAAGCATACCGTAATTTTTATTCGCTTACTTTCCTTATTTCAAGGTCGATTTTCTTCGTTCGAAATTGAAAATGGACTAGTATTGGATGTCTGAATGTAATATGCCTTTGAAAACGTGATTAATATCGAATACAATAATTTCATTCCGAAGATCCTTCTACAGGCAGACAAGTCTTACGTAATAGCACAGCGTTGTTTATCATTTCGTCCTTGGCTCAACGCTCATTTAGCAGGCCCGTGGTGGTGAAATCGAGACAAGGGGATTACCTGGCCAAGATGGGTTTATCGGGGTTGGAAAAGTTTCCAAACGCGAATCGGGGTATAAAACCGCAGTTTGCAGTCCGAAGTGAGGTCGAGAATCAAACGGGACATTTTCGTAATGATTGGGCCTTGTTAAATTAATTCCATTCCAAATTTCAGATGTCAGGTTTTTCAATATGCCCCTCAGAGATACATGTTATGTACCATAAGAATTCATAAGCATAGGTCCATGGTATATTAAAGAAATGCAAAATCTGTATTTTGTTCTTGTTGTCACACTTCGATATAGTAGTTCCCAAATTGCGCCAAGTCCAGGTCACATCCACAGTAGCATACATGTATGTAGGGGGGGGGATTTCAATCCCTCCCCCCTTGAAATTTTTTTTTGCTTGTAAGTTGTCGAATTTTTTGAGGTACGAAATGACATAAAATTTTGGTTTAAGACTTTTCTTTGGGGGGGAGGGGTAGGAAACAATGTAAAGTTTGTGGTGAAGACTTTTTTTTTTTTGGGGGGGGGGTTGTCAACATTTTATTCAGCTTGAACCCCCCTAAAATCCTGCGTTCACTACCGCACATACCGGTAGCTACGTACTTACTGTGTATGAAGGGCTCTATTAAAGTGTAAATACTGTTCAGAGTCTTTTCCCCCTGGACCGCTTCTTAAATGTCTGCATAGGATGCGGAAAAAAGAAATTCACTTTGAAGCCACACCACGTTCTTGTGCAAATTTTTTTTCTGATGTCTACAATACCTCTCTCTTCCTCACAGATAACGATACCAAAAGATGGGGGCAGCAGCTTCGACAAGAACATGTACGCTGTCAAGATCATGGCCGTGGATTATAACGCAACCAACTATGCTAGAACAACGTAAGAATTGAATACACATTCTTTTGTGTTTCTTAGAGAATAAGAACACAGCATTGTGTGCGATGATGCATTTTACAGTAATGAGGGAGGATATGCAAGGTAGATTTTCTCTTTCTTTTTTTTATCAAGATGATTGTTCATATTAATTGAAGACTCTGTTTTTAATAGACTACATGTAGATTCTTCAATTGTAAACTGAAATATGCCCTTCACAGTTACTCTGCAGTTTGAGTTTGAACAATCATGAAAGAAAAACAAATTTGAGAAAAATTGGATACCCGGTCTCGGTCTCATGGGAAGACTCAAGGCCCATTTAACTTGTTATAATAACAAATTTGCAATAATAGTTTAAAGCTACTGAAATCATTCAATTTTATTGGCTGATCGATAGTAAACTTGTTATATAATTTATGTATTTGTTATTATATACATGTAAGTCTTTATAATTGAGATCTTGGTTATTCATCTCTCTGGGTTTGTTTTCCATTAAATACACAGGTTAATGTACTTTATGATCATCTCGAACAATCCCAATATTTCCTTTGTGAACAAAATGGTGAGAATATTTACATGGTGTATATGGACAGAGATGTTATATGCACTTGCTACAGTGTATACATGTATGTATGTACAGAATATCCCTATTGCCAGTCCATTTGACTGCTGAGACCATTAGCAATCATAATGATAATCACTTTCAAATGGAGCTCGCGGAAAGAGCAGTACCGGTCCCTAATTATGCACAATTCTGTTCCTAGTACCCCTTAATAATATGCAAGGAATATGAAGAGATGTGTTATCCAGAGAGAAAGATTTTTTATTTACATTTTTGTTAATATGGAAAAATACAGACCAAGCAAATCCTAAAAATAAAACTTGGGGTTGTTTGTTACATGTACATGTACATATGCAGTTTATTTTATTCATTTATTTACTTTTTTGTTGTTGAATGCAGAGTGTAAATATACCTTACTGTTGAAAGTGCTTACATCTGGCATGTGTTTGCACCTATTGTACATGTACATGTACATGTTGTAGGCCGACTTGGGACTAGCATTTTTTGTCTTTGGAAAGTTCTGGAGCAAATTGTATTCAGTTTAAAGTTTTTAAGAAACATTTGCTTCAAACAGATTTTATGTATGGACATGAACATGTACAGTAGTTCAGATCACATTTGCCTTTATATTATAATAAAGCAATGTTTCATCGATCGTAAAAATTATTCTTTTTCGAAACAAGTGTAAAATGCTGAAGAAAGTGTCTTTTGTAATTGATAGAAAATGCGATTGGATATTAGAGTTTGATCAAACACAGCAAAGATCTTGATCATGACTTTACCCTTTGCCTTTTAAAATAATACATTGTAGGTTTTTTTAGTTCATGTACAGTATGCTCTGCGAGCATGTCAACTTGCACTGCACATTATTGCTCTTTGGCCTGGTTTGGCAGTGGGTGGGTTTTAAATAGGAAAAAAATCAATTAAGTATGATGCAAAAATGTTGCATAAAAGTTAGCCCACAGTGAAAATCTTCCGCTTTGTGTTTGTGGAGCCTAGCATCAGAAAATTCAACACACCCTTCATCAAAGTGCCTCATGAATCATTAAGCAGTCTGTATTTCCTTGGCCAAAGCAAATAAAAAGGTCTCTTGATACTTGACATGGATCCTACTCCATATTTTCTCTGGATTGCCACATTTCTTGAGGGGCACCCTTAAATGTGTCTTCCTTATTAAAATGAATAGGAGAAAAGTAACAGAAGAAATAAAAGGGTTAATAATCGAGAGGGTTGTAAGAGCCTGATTATCTCCCCCGCATTTGCCCAACCTTTCCTATTCCTTCTATGTGCATTAGTTCGTAGTGACATTTCCAGGTTTTTTCATTGTGATGTCAGAGTTGATATAGGTGTAGGTGCTGACAAGGAATAGTTAAAATTGGTCACATGACTTTAATGTTTTATCAATCACCTGACGAGTATGGAGGCAGCATTCCTATATTCCCCCTCTCTCTCTCTCTCTCTCATTATTTCTTCTCCATCTGGGGCCCCGTTTCTTTAAATGCCACAGGCCTACACTTCATGTACATTAAAGTCTGAATATATTTCTAGGCCTGAAACGTTTGCTAATTTTTACACACATGTACATGTTGAATACCCTAGACATGTATAGGATGATAATACGTGTGGTCATTTTCAAACAAAAGTGGACATGGGGGTGAAAATTAAAACTTGCTAGAAATCATTAGGCTTCATTGTTTTTTGAAACTAGACATCTTAAAGTATATTTTTCCATTTTATTTACATACAATTATTAATTATGTCTTGAGATACAGTGAATTTAATGCAAGGGAAATTAAATGTTACAAAATGTTGATTTTTGCATTAAAATTCACATATTGCCTATCACAATATAAAATTTGTATTAGAAGCACATTTGTTGGCAAGATACAAGCTGTGTATTGTATCTAACTCCTAAAAAGCAGAAAAATATTCTGTGAAGTGTTTTTCTGAAAAAAATTGGGTTTCGAAGTTTTCAAAACTGGTTGTCGTGTCACTCACGTTTTAAATGCAAAAAGTTTTCTAGAGCTGTGTATTCTGAAAATTAATTTGTCCCAGTACTGGAGCAAATACAGTTTATCTGTACCTTATTGTATATAAAGTAACTTGGTCCAATGTGTTAAGGTAAAGCTAAAATTAACTGTCAAAGTTGTGTCGTGTCACTCACAATGTCGTGTCACTCACGAAATGTCGTGTCACTCACAGTATTATATTGTGTATAAAAAAGGACATCAAGTAATTTTTGAAACGTTTTACCAGGGATACAATCAAAATGTTGTTCCTGACATCATTTAGGCCTATTTTAGGCTAATAATTTCCTCCATTTTCCTAATTTTACTCCTTTTTATGGAAATATTGAATTTGACATTGAGTTCATCTATTTTCTCTCCTCTCCGTGGTTGCCTTGGTTTAAAAAATCCTGACAATTTTCCATTGGTGTGAAGACTCAGATCCTAATTCATAATTTGGTGAATGTACTGTGATTAAGAATATAACAACATAATCAACACAAAATTATGAATGTATCAAGAGAAAAACCACTATACTTTATTAAGCAATGGACATATTTACAATGCATAAAGGGTTGGTGATGGTGATGGTTCAAGTCATACCTAGGTATTACTCAAACATTCCCTGTCTCCATTTACAGAAATAAGCAGAAAGTTCACCTTTCTTTTGAGTAATGTTATTTCTTTGTTATAATACTCAGCTAGAAAAGTCACAGATCCTTTTTTGAAATTTGCAGAAATTTTAGTGGTAAAGTAGTGTACATGAGATATAAGAGATCACCATGAACACCAAACATTTTTTCAAATTCGGAAAAGAAAATTTCTTTTCCTTCTGATTGATTAAATCAACCTTTTCATTTGCCATAAAGCTTGTATTCCAGGACATGAAATAAACAAATTTGCAAGAAAACAAACATTTTGGATATTGCTTGAAGCAGCTACATGCCAAGTTCAAAATCATTATTTGTAGGCCACCATTCATACCGCTAGTGATTAACTACATGTAGGGTCTGAACAGCAAACTACCGTAAGTGGGCCGATGTGTGTTCAGAGCAGATTTGCATTTACACATATTCATTACAACAAAATGATGCATGTTCATGTAGGTCCCAACAAGTCCCAACCGAGACCGCATTTTGATTTCAGCAACTTTGGATGAGTTGCCATGTACCAGTAGATCAATTTTTTTTTTTGGTGGGGGGAACCCTGATAAGAACAGAGCTGGACCTCCAGGGGAAAAAGCTAACATCATTGGCTACCAGACCATGCCAGATGATGTGAGTGACTATTGAGAATACCTTTCTTACAAGGAAAAATTATTCCATCCGTTGTAGATGCTGAATTGCATAAACCTGTATAAAACTTTCATATACAGATAGGGAGAAAGAGTTAAAGTTTTGAATGATATCAGGCCACAAAAAGAATGTTCGAGTTGATGTCAATGCCAAGACCTCATAACACCTCCTTCAAGTGCCCCCACCTCTAAAGAGGAGAGTGGTAGAAGCCCTAGTGTGACAATGTGGTATGGTATAGGGAATGTGAGTTGATGGGCAAATATGACCATAAACCAAGAATAAAACATCAGGATGACATATTATGAACTTAAAAAGAAAGCAGTTATTATGTAATTCAGATTTTACTCTGCTACATCATGCAAAAAATACTTTCAATGTTGAGATAAATGTATATTTGCACTTGTCGTGTCACTCACATTTTGGATGTCGTGTCACTCACGGTATATAGGAGGGTCCCATTTTCCATAGAGAAGGTTTGATTGATTTTGACTATATGTGTTAGATAGGTACACTATTTATGTCCATTTACTGGTACTCACAGTACTCCATGACAACTACTTGGGCACGAATCCAACCATATGTGTTAGTGGTCAGAAACCCATGTCCAAAATTTGTCGTGTCACTCACGCACCGTTTTTTAATCATATCTACTAAACGAATTGTTGAATTCAAATCAAACTCGTAGTGGCCCATGCCAGTCCTACATTGTATATAATATAGTAGTCATGATTGATTCATAACCTTTAAGTTTGAAGATATGAGCCCTTAAACCTCTCCGATTGTCGTGTCACTCACGTTTGAAAATGACCATGTCTATACTAAAAAACAATACAAGAGATTTTGTGAATGTTTTAAGTTTCACATGAAAAATGTGAGATTATGAAATATTGTGTTTTAAAAATTGCAAGACAACTAGACTTTTGAATAAATTTGAATGTTGGATTTATCTAAAATACGGAGACAGTTCATGCACATTATATAGTAAACCTACATACATTCACTTTGCAAGTTCGTTTTACGCATGCATATAAAACCCTTTTAAAGGTCAAGTCCACCCAAGAAAAATGTTGATCTACATTAAATAGAGAAAAATCAAACTAACATAACGCTGAAAATCTTATAAAAATCGGATCATTCGGATGTAAATAAGAAAGTTATGGCATTTTAAAGTTTCACTTATTTTTCACAAAACAGTGATATGCACAACTCGGTGACATGCAAGTGAGTCGATGATGTCCATCACTCACTATTTTTTTGTTTTTTATTGTTTGAATTATACAATATTTCATTTTTTACAGATTTGACAATAAAGACCAACTTGACTGAAGTTACTGAACCATAGTGTTTAATAATGCTAATCCCACATGTTCAGGAAGGAAAAAATCGTTGTTTCACTTGACAATGAGGAGAAAAGGAGAATATTTCATATAATGAAATGCAAAAGAAATAGTGAGTGGATGACGTCATCAGTCTCCTCATTTGGATACCAACGAGGATGTTTTGTGAAATTAAGCGAAACTTTTAAATGTCATAACTTTTTTTATTTTACATCCGATTTTGATGAAATTTTGAGTGTTATGCTCGTTGGATTTTTCTCTTTTAATTTAAATCAACTTTTTGTTGGGGTGGACTTATCCTATAATAAAAAAAGAACTGGATCATAGTTTGTTGTACGGTATTGCAAGTGTGCATCATGAAAGGACAAGTCCACCCCAACAAAAACATTATTTGAATAAAAAGAGAAAAATTCAACAAGCATTACACTTAAAACTTCATCAAAATCGGATGTAAAATAAGAAAGTTTTGGCATTTTAAAGTTTTGCTTGATTTCACAAAACAGTTATATGCACATTTCGGTAGGTATGCAAATGAGGAAATGATGACATCACTCACTCCCTATTTTTTTTGTATTTTATTATATGAAATATTTTAGTTTCTCGTCATTGTCGGTGAAATGAAGTTTCATTCCTCCCTGAACATGTGGAATTCCATTATTTTAACATTTTGTGCTTCAGGCAAGGAGATCCAAATCGTCAAATTCGTAAAATTCGAAATATTGTATAATGCAAACAATACAAAGTAAAAGAAATAGTGAGTGACATCATCAACTCACTCATTAGGATGTGGATTTGATTTCTGAGGTGGACTTGACCTTGAAAAACCAGAGGGTCCTTTACGACACATGCAGTATGCATGTATGCTTTCAGAAAGATTTTAAATTTTTATAATGATTTAGATATGAAGTGAATGGACTCTGACAAACTATTTTTTCAATCTGATGTACAGTGTATATTATGCATGGACCTACTGTAGACCCAGGGGGGGGGGGCGTGCCAGTCAAATATATTGCTGTACACATGCGTGACCAATACCGTGTTTACACATTGACTCGGCTCGGGGGTTGAACACGAGAGCCGTGCTCAACACGGCAATTTTATGCTGTGTAAACGCGATCAGAGTGATCCGCGAGCCGTGTCGAACACGGCTTTATCGATCCTACAAAATCGAAGGTTTCAACCCGCTACCCGAGTCAGACTCGGCAATTTTTCGTGTGTAAACAGAAAGCCGTGTCGAACACTCTTGACCAAGGTCACTGCGCGCGCTTTCACTTTTGGCATTGTTGTTCGCACGGACAAGATTCGATTCCGGGGGTGTATTTCCCGCGTTTAATTTGCGACGTCATAATTCTTCTTCCGTTTGAGATCCGCGAGCCGTGTTGAACTCGCCTTTTTATATGTACGTATGAACGCGATCTCTGATCCCTTCTTCGCAGTGTTCAACCCGGCTCACGGATTCAACACGCGAGCCGAGTCAATGTGTAAACACGGTACAAGAAACATGTTTAAAGGGGTGTTTTTTTCAGTTTTGGACGTGGGCTGCGCGTGCACTCATTGTTACTTTTCAAGAAAAGGGTGGTTTTGAAAGACTGGTCAATATGTATTTAGGGTATTTTTTTTTCCAAAGCTTTTTTTTTAAAGACTAGCCAAACTTGTTTAGGGTATGTTTTTCCCCCAAGGTCTTATTCTGGCGACAACTTGTTTTAGGGGCCAAATTGTGTAAATAAAGCCCGCAAAAATTTATTAAGGGGGTTATTTTGCACACAGAAAAAAAAATCGGTTAGGGGGTGTTTGGAAACAACTTGGTCACGCATGTGTACAGCAATACATTTGAATGGCCCCCTTATAGAGAAACTGTCTACATGTATTCATTTTGTTTCAAGAAATCAAAATGCAAAGAGAAGGGGTGCATGTATGCCAGTTCAATACTAATCTTTTTTGGCAGCTATTGGCAGAAATTGCAATGAAACCCATTTCAATGATTTCCTTGTTGACTTACAAGATCTATTGGATTAAAATTTAATAAGTGCTGGCAAGGGGATTGGAAATTTGCTGAGCACTGTATTCTCTTTGCTTTTAACAGCAGTTGTCAGTGGAAAATCACTATTTATTTCATGATACTGTATGTACTCCACTGGAGTACAGGGCCGGTATTTACACGTAATTGGAAGCATTAATTTTGGAAGTATTATACATGTACTTTAATAGCATTGTACTTGGCTTTAGAAGCAAATACCTAAACTCATATTCAGATCACATATGTATTTTACTTTGTCAATCCAGATTAATAACCGTTGTGACGTTAATCCAAATAATGCGTAATGTGTATACAGAGAATGTATGACTCTGCGTATCACGTTTGTACACTGCACGCAAGCCAGTTAAAGTCTGGTAGGCAGCTGACTTAGATTTTAGCAATATACTTTGGCCCCAACAATTGAATATCAAAGATGTTTAAGTATTTTACTTCAACAAAATGAAAATACTGAGTAAAATACCTAAAATTCAGGTTTAAGTATCGAACTGAAAACCATCCCAGGACTGTTGTTATCAAGCCTTGTTTCTATGAGTTCTGACTTTCACCATTGTTTTCTTTCTCCCTCTGCACAGGAACACCTTCAAGCTTTCAGAAGACACCTCAGTGATGCTAGAGGATAAGAAAGATAACACTTATTCCTATGTAAGACATGGTTATGACACTAGGACCCGTTTCTGAAGTCGGATTTAATTTAAACTCTGGTTTAAAGTTGTGGTTTAACCTTGGATAGCCAATAGTTGCATAAATCTCTAACAGCACTATCAGCTCATTTTTCTCTCAAATCATTCTTAACTGTTTCAGAAGGAGATAAATGAGATAGCTTTCTTCATCATTCACAAGTTAGGAAAGAGCACAGTAAACATAAGAAACATGCAATGTAAACAATATTTTGACATATTTGGCTTTCCATAATTTTAGCACAGAGTTAAACCATGGTCTTAGCCTGACTTCAAAATGCGGGTCTAGGTCTTTAGAATGCATTATTCAAGATAGATTCTAGCAGTGTCTATATCGTAGTACGGTAATTTTCATGGCATCACATCCCACTTTGCTCTACATTGTACATATTTTAAAATACTACTACATGTACACAAAAATTCTTTTGTTTTTTAATAATAGATTTTTTTATCCGAATGTAGTTGAAAGCTTTTCTCTTATGACAAAAATTGCTAATCAAATTTGGTACTGGTAGGCAAATCCATTCCCCTGTAATGATTGCTATAAATAAATTCTGAAAATTGAAAGTCATCGGCTTGCAATATACATGTATATGATTCAATCAAAACCCTGAGCTGCAAGATTACAAAAGTAGATACAAAAAATATGTTTTGGAGATGAATATATTTATTATGTTTATAACCCCCCCCCTCCGCATGACTTAATCAACGTTTGACATTTCCTATTGTCAAGACAGATATAGTCAAGAATATCATCAAGAATCTATAAAAATACTATTAAAGTTAAAACGGATGTACTTGCAATAAGCAGTGATTTCAAATGAAAGTCTGTCAAACCAAGATTGTCACTGTATCATCGTGGATCTAGATTATGTACAGTTTAATACTGAACTCTGTGAAATCATGAAATCTAAGCTGAAAAACAATCGCGCTGAAGACCGTCAACACAAATAAGCGCACATGGGACAGTGTATTATTATTGCTTGTATAAAAACCTCATAATATCATGCTTGTTTCACTAATTTCTCAGCGATTACAAAATTTCTCCAGAATCTGTTAGCACATATTTTTATTTTTTATTTCAATATACAGACTGGCTGGTCATTTGATTGGATTATATACAAACTTATTTTGAAATTGTTACCAAAACGGACATTTATCTTTAAATGTAGACTCACTATTGTGTCCCATAACAACATGAAGGGGTCAAAATCCAAAAGATCAGCTGGGAAGCATGATTCATGTACTTGTTATTTCCTTTCCTTTTTGTAAAACAAGAATCCCAAACCTAGTTAAAGGAGAATGAAACCATTGAAACAAGATAGCTTGTGTGAAAACAGAAAAATCAAAGAAACAGATCAACGAAAGTTTGAGAAAAATCGGACAAATAATGAGAAAGTTATGAGCATTTGAATATTGCGATCACTAATGCTATGGAGATAGCAAATTGGCAATGCGACAAAGATGTGTGATGTCACTTGTGAACAACTCTCCCCATTACTTTAGTATATATTTCACTTGAATTGCCTCTTTTATCACATCTATCAATAAATCATACTGTTCTTTCTCCATGAGGGCATGTAATACATATTTTTTAAGAACACATCATGGATAAAGAGTTTGTATCATCATAAGAAAAAGCAAAAAGAGACATTTTGAGGGTATTTTATAGTCCACCAAAGGAAAAGTTGTTCATCAGTGACATCACACATCCTTGTCGCACTGCCAATGTGAGGATATCCATAGCATTAGTGATTGCAATATCAAAATGCTCATAACTTTCTCACTATTTGTCTGATTTTTCTCAAACTTTCTTTATTCTTATTATTTGATTTTTCTGTTTCTACACAAGCCTATTCCAAAGGTTTCATTCCCCTTTAAGGTAGAGTCTCTTCTGATATTTGTCCCAGAATATTATACTTTCTTGATAGGAACAAGTTAGAAAAAACAAAATATGCTGCCCTGATCAGGATTTGAAACCAAGACCTCAGCGTACATGACCAGTGCTCTATCAACTGAGCTATTCAGGCTCATTGCTTTGAGGCATGCTACACTCACATTCTTTTCCCCCTTACCTTCTTGATTCTTATATGAAACAGTAGCCTGGCAAAGGCAAAAATAGGTATAAAGATATAAAGCACAGATAATTTTTTTCCCAATAAAGAGGCAAAATAAAGTCAATATAATAGACTTCTCTTCTGCTGTTGATATCCTGGTAAAAAAAGTCCACAATTAGAGCCCCCCCCCCCCTTAGCTTGCAGGGATTGCGTGAAGTGCTGAGGGTTGTTTGCAGAATGTTTGATGTTATTATCCACCCAAATGTTGAGGTCAAAATTAATCGTTATTAATGCACACATATTGCTCACATTTCTTTCTAAAACCGTTGACATTTTCCAGAAATCATGAGTGACAAATTTATCATCTATCGCTCTGTATACTTAAAAGAAGATATTTGACACTACTGTTCATGCATGTAACAATCAAATGACTTTCAGGAGACCATTTTTGTCTCACCTGCATAGCAGAGTGAGACTATAGGCGCCGCTTTTCCGACGGCGGCGGCGTCAACATCAAATCTTAACCTGAGGTTAAGTTTTTGAAATGACATCATAACTTAGAAAGTATATGGACCTAGTTCATGAAACTTGGCCATAAGGTTAATCAAGTATTACTGAACATCCTATTAAAGTTTCATGTCACATGACCAAGGTCAAAGGTCATTTAGGGTCAATGAACTTAGACCATGTTGGAGGAATCAACATCAAAATCTTAACCTGAGGTTAAGTTTTTGAAATGACGTCATAACTTAGAAAGTATATGGACCTAGTTCATGAAACTTGGACATAAGGTTAATCAAGTATCACTGAACATCCTGTATGAGTTTTATGTCACATGACCAAGGTCAAAGGTCATTTAGGGTCAATGAACTTAGACCATGTTGGAGGAATCAACATCAAAATCTTAACCTGAGGTTAAGTTTTTGAAATGATGTCATAACTTAGAGAAAGTTTATGGATCTGATTCATGAAACTTGGACATAATAGTAATCAAGCATCACTGAACATTTTGTGCAAATTTCAGGTCTCATGATTAAGGTCAAAGGTCATTTAGGGTCAATGAACTTTGGCCGAATTGGGGGTATCTGTTGAATTACCATCATAACTTTGAAAGTTTATGGATCTGATTCATGAAACTTGGACATCCTGTGCACATTTCAGGTCACATGACCAAGGTCAAAGGTCAATGAACATTGGCCGAATTGGGTGTATCTGTTGAATTACCATCATAACTTTGAAAGTTTATGGATCTGATTCATGAAACTTGGACATAAGAGTAATCAAGTATCACTGAACATCTTGTGCGAGTTAGAGTAGTTTTCAAAGTCAGCACTGCTGCTATATTGAACTGCGTGATGCAGGTGAGATGGCCAGAGGCATTCCACTTGTAACAAAATTTTTACAACTTTCATTGATTTTTAAATGTCTGAAAAACACATGTGTCTGATTGTATGTATAATTTTTCGGATAAAACTGAAAATCGTTATCGATTTTAGGTCTCAATATCAATTGTAAGTCATGCATTTCATTGCAAATTTTGCAATTGATTGTCTGTTTCTTGCATCATCAAATATAAATTGATTTGGTTTATAGGGTTATGGTTAGAATTGATCTATCACTTGTAAATTTCATCTGGAATTTGCAATTGATTGCAAGTATTTTCTTGCAACAGCCCCCTTTCATGAAAAGCTCCTTAGATTGTTTATTTCTATTTGTTGCCAAAATTGGATAAGGTCTTTAAAAAGAAAGATAATGTCTTACAACAGGAGGGAAATAGAATTGTGAGATACATGTATTTCTCTTTTTTCCAAGAATTTGTGAAACATATTACAGGTTGTCTCCAGCCATTGTACGCACTCCTGCCCACATAACAAGGAAATTCTACACAGGGACTTGGTGGGGCGATTTCGGCCCTGAAACGCTCAAAAGTGCCCTGAAAAATACACATTCATTGCAATAATAGAGCTTACCCAGTGTTGCAAATTTTATACAGTAGGGTATGAAAAGTAGCCTCTGAACATAAAAGAAAATTATTTTCCCTGTAACATACTGTAAAGTACACAGTGGCAAATAGCCAGAAAGAAATTTATCTGATGTGAGCATACCCCCCCATATGGAAATGGAATCTTCCTATTGTCTGCAGGTTATATGATTTGTTTTAGAAAGTAGTTATAGTACTGATCGTGAGTTTAATAGCAGCAGCAGGATCACGTTACCATGGTAATGAGATTATAGCATGAATTGATTAAAGATATCCTGCAGTTATAATGGGTTTGCGGGAAAGCAGTTGTTATATGAGCTGGTAAGGAGAATCCAAGAATATAATTATATTCATGTGATTACTTCAGAAACAGCATGACCACACAGACTGCTTTTTTTCTGTGTTTTTTTCATACATGCCATTGCTATACCTACTAAATGTTCCTATTAGATAAGGAATATTCCTATTTTGGGGGAAAAAAAATTGTCATTCCTATTTCTGGCAATTAGTAATTTGATCCTATTACTCGGCTATTAGAATTGGCAGGTATTTACCTTTGCAAAGCAGAATTTAAGTTTTTGTCCTGCACATTTCCTATGACAGGTCGGAAATTTTATTTTAGGTCAAGTTTGAAACTGCATTACAGGGTTTCAGAAATGGAATAGACAAGATTTTTAAATGTAGTATTACTGTCCCTACAAATCAGTTACACTTTGTACATTAAGGCCCGTACTCTGATAGCAGGTTTAACTTAAACTCAGGTTTAAAGTTGTGGTTTAAGTATGGATAGCCAATTGTTACATAAATCACTAACGGTAGAGATATCATATTTCAGCTCATTTGGCTCTCAAATCATTCATAATTGTCTAGGAAGTATAAATAGATTATTGTCTTCACCATCGATGAATCGGGAAGGAGCAAAGCAAACATAAGAAACCTTCAACTTCATAAAAAAATTGATACTTTTGGCTTCCCATACTTAAACCACAACTTTAAACCTGAGTTTAAGTTAAACCTGACTTCAGAATATGGGCCTATATGTTGCTGGATGTTAATCCACAGTGCACTGTTCTTCTGTAAGTTGTTGTTATAACTTCATCACAACGTTATATCTAATGAGGGTACAGATGTATAATGTATTTTGTACTTTCTTTGGTTTTGCATGCGTAGATCCACCATTTCACCTTATATGACATCCATGCCAGAGGATTTGTCAGACCGTTCTGCATGGCTTATATCAGTGCTGATAAAAAGTGAGTATTGGAGAAACTTTCAAAAGGACTTCTTTTATATTACATATATCAGCAAATCAAAAAAAGCATACATGTAATTATAGGTTGGGTAAAGAAGTGAAAAATAATATATATTGATAGGAACCAGCACATTTGCAAGATTGTGAAATAAAAAGATCTTACAGATCAGCAGAATATGAGGTTGAATGGATAGATGTTACATTTCTTAAAATCAAGTTAACATGCTAATTCCTGTTCCAGCTCTGTTTATTTTTTTAACAATATATTACAAAGATCCTGCTCTGAAAATACATGATTACTGTGTTTTTTTAATGGACTTGGTTATTATAAGGGAACTGTAAAGGATACATGTTTGTAAATGGGTCTTTTAAAGGTTAAAAGAAAATTTATGTAAAGAAAAAAAATGTGCACAGAAAAGTATAACCTTGCAAATTATACAATTTAATTTTGCAGAAGAAAAGTGGTTCATTTTAATTTGGATATACTATACATGTACATACTTTTAAAGGCTAAAATAAAATAGGCAATAATTCAAGAGAAAAGGATAATAAAAAGGAAAATCATAATGTATCACCATTTGCAGGAGAAATAGGGTTCATTATACACGTATATTGTACATTGATGGAACATGTTGTATTCTGGGGTTACGTGGCATAATGGTATATACTTAAGTTGCTGATGTGGCATTCTGTGCCTTGTTTTGAAGTCTGTTATGCAAATTTGTTTTTATCATATCATCTTTCCTGTTAACCTCCTGCCATTGTTATTGAATATAAACCTTGATATTGGTTTTGCTTTTTTCCCTGCAGCAAACTCCGCTCCAATCTCCAGCACATTATAGCCTCCTTCCACCAAGTCAGTCAGTACTATCGCTATGGAAACTATGTCATCTTTAGGGAAGAGATGATCAGACGATTGGCCGATCTTATCTTCACCAAAGGTACGGCAACTCTCAAGAGAGAGAGAGAGAGAGAGAGATGGACTACCAAACACATAACACAGGGTGCGGGGGGAGAGTGATAGAGAAATTGACAAAATGAGGGGAAAGAGAGAAAGAATAAAGGAGAGAAAGGGACCTAGATGGAGAGATAGACAGAGAGAAGGTGAGATAGAAGAGGGATAAAGGGAGCAGTGCATAATAGAAATGTGAAAGAAATCATTGTTGAAATGAAAATAAACAACTTGACAAGGAATAATATTAAAAAAAAGTAAGCGAGAATAGCATTGATAGGTTTGAGGAGGGGGGCCGATGGGAGAAAGAGAAAACACAGCACTTGATTCACAGAGGGTGATTAACAAGGGAAGGATCAATTTCATTGTTAATGTACTAAAATGACAAATACTCATATAAACAGTATACAGTGTATGATACCAAAGTTAAAAGTCATTGCTGCAATAATCCCCATCTTGCCCTTTCCCCACAGAGAGCATTAAGACACAGCTCGAGGAGATGGAAGTTAAGCAGGAGTCTAGGGTGCAATGTGCCAGGTTACACATCCATAAAAACAACCACATCTCACGTTCCAACTCCACCGCCTCCACCACCACCACGACTACCACCACCACTAATGGTAGGAGTGGTAGTGAAGGGGAGGATGAAGACGATGAAGAGAAGAACGGAGGGGAGAAGGAGAAGGAGGAGGTAGAAGAGTCGGGCCCCAAGGAGGAGTTGGTGGGGGATGCGGAAGAGCAAGAGCAGGAGATTGTGGCAGAGCTGAAGGAGTATGCCAGGAAGCGGGAGGAGCTGGAGGCTGTGGAGAAGGCAATCAGGGAGATTGAGGTCATCCTGGAGGCCGTTACCCCAGCTCTGGTAAATATTGAAGATTGAAGACTTCCCCCCCATTTTTTGTAAGAAAATGTATGTTTCAATGCAGGGAGGTGATATATCTACACATTGATGATGATGATGATGATATCGGTGATGATGATTGTGATGATGATGATGATTATGATGATGGTGATATCACGGTGATGATGATGGGAATGGAGATGTTGATGGTGATAATGATGAAGATGATTATGATGATGGTGATGATGATGATGATGATGATGATGATAATGCTAATGGGGATGGTGATGATAATGGTGATGGTGATTATGAAGATGATATTGGTGATGGTAATAATGATACTGAGGATGATATTGATCAAGATTATGCTGCAGTTCACCAATACAATAATTGCTTCTTGTTCTGTTCTTAAACTTCTTTGAAATTTGACACTTGCCTTGCTTAATAAAGATGATCATTGTGATACGTTAACAATTTCTCTACATCCCTGCTATCATTACAGAAAAAGAACAAGAAGATGGAGATGAGGTATCGCCGTCTAAAGGAGAGATACTCAGATCCCCAGAGCAGCAAGTCCAAACCAGTCTCTGCACAGAACATTCATCACGAGGGTTACTGCAGTGATGAAGACACAGTAAGGCAACCATCCAAATCAAGACTCAGAAAAAGTAAGAGAAGCCCCTTTCTCTCTCCAATGAAGTGTCTACATAAATATTTTTAATGACAAACCTACAGTTTGGCAGTAACAAAAACCAGTGCACAGAAAAGGTAACCTCAGTATAATTTGTCTTTGAAGAAGGACTGGATTTCTTTATTAGGATCTGTTGATCTTTTCACATGATTTCCACTACAGTTAGGCAACCGCAAAAGTTGAGACTGAGACAGTATGATAAGTACATGTAGCTACTGTATGTATTAAGCTTTAAACAAACTTCTTCACTACAATAGAGTACAACCAACACTGAAACTCAGAAAAACATGAGTACAAATTAAGGATGTAAAATATATACTTTTGTAAAAGCAAAGACAAAACAAAATAAACTCTATTCTCTTTAAGAATACAATAATTCAACTAACAGTGATTGTGTAAATTCATAACCATGGCTTTATTATAATTTTTGATCTCGAAGGAAGTTCCAGTCACTCCGAGATGACAGAAGATACCGATTCCAACAACGACCCCAATGCCCCTTACCAGCCCCAGATAGTCCGAGCCATCAACCCTCGTAGGTTCGATCGCAGTCTTCGAACCCTACACGAACTATGTAGCTATGGGGCTAAGGAGGGGCTCAACAGGTTAAGAAAACTACTAAAGGTAGGTGTGGGCCCTTTTGCTTAAAGCTTGGTGATTGATCGCAAGGCTGATTTTTACGATTGACCATATGTAATAGTCAATGGAATCGGTCATAGAAATCAGCTGCACAATCAATCGCTAATGTTTATGTTACCAGGCCTTGAAAGAACTCGTTGGCTGTGTAGAGATAAGGTGGGGAAAACTGATGGGAGATGAAATTTAAAGGCAAGAAGATGGATCAAGAGAGATAGGAATGTTTTTTTCCTAGAAATTTGGTGAAATTCTGAAATGACTGTAAACCAGTTGAAATGCAAAAACAGATGGTAGAGGCTAGAGCCAAGTAACTGGTAAGAATACTAGTCATCTCAGATGTCTTTACTGTCTTTCACTGTGAGTGATGTATATGTTGTCGGGGAAGAGAGAATGAGCTATACTGTGTTGTAACTCTAAAAGTTAAATGACATAGAGTCAAGTCATTTTCTATAGAGAAATAAGGAGCGTGGACTATTTCTTTTTAATAATTATTCCTTACTAGTTCTACTGCCGAGATGGTAATATACTCCACCTGGAGAAGCAGGAGTCACCTCTTGTGGAGCCATCGGTCTCCCTCCTCACGATAGGGAGAACTGTCACTCTTAACTTCCTCAACGCCATTAACTTGTAAGTATTCTAACTGGTACTGTTGTCAATTAGAAGCAGTCTTCATTATCATCATCATCATCTTTGTCATCCTCTTCAATCTTCACCAACATTATAATCATTGTCATCACCACCACCACAATTATCATCCTCTGTCATGATTGTCACCACTACCACCACCAACATCCTCTCCCTTGTCATTGCCATAACTATCATCACCTTTACCATCACCACCATACCAATCCACCATCATCATCATCATCATCATTATCATCATAATCACCATCATCATCGTCAACATCTTCATCATCATCATCTTCATCATCATCACCATCACCACCACCACCACCACCACCACCATCACCACTACCAACATATCAATCCATCATCTTCCTCTATTTCTGTTTTCTATGATCAGAGAGATCTTATTTTAATTTGCAAACAACAACACAAATATAGAAAAACAAAGTAGTTGAAAATTTATGGTTTTGCTTGTCAATAATTGGCTTTGTAATGTGTAAATACCATACAAGAAATTATTATGGACTATTTTCAAAATGAATTTAGATGCACTCCCTTCTAACATTTATTCTTTTTATTTATCATCTTGTCTTCCCTATGCAGGCAATGTATAGCAAACTGTCAATGGGAACTCCATGGTCTAGGCAAGAGATCCCAGGGCATGGTAAGTACAAAGTATAGGCCTGCATCCACAAATGTGTATAAAGTTGACCTATGGTACAAACCTAGAGTATTCACTTTGGAAAGCTAAATGTGACTTCAATCTGTATTTAATAGCAAATATTCAATTTATGTGCAGATTTTGGACTGAAATGATAAGTTCATGGGAATAATAAGTACACCATTTCCCATTAATTTGTTATGCATTTCATTGCACTATTTCAATGAAAGTCATCCACACTCTTGTCAATTTCTGCAAAGTCATTGGTTTTGATTTGCTTTATAGAAGCCTTGTCTTTGACTCTTACTATGGTAACAGCTGGATAAATGGCAACTTGATTGTCAGCTCCGGCAATTTCGGTGAAATCTTTGGGGCGATTCCATGCTGTGACGTAGGTGACAATTCATCAATATTTTTTCGATATGAAAATGGAAAGTATATATACTTGATTTGATGGGGATTCTCAAGTAGTAACAGAAGGGGCACAAGACCCAACACTTGACTTGATTCAATTAGTACATATCCATTTCAACTGAAATTAAACATAGTACATTGTCGTACGGGACACAAAAGCAACAGACAAAAAAAAAGAAAGATAGAGAACAAAGGAAACTTTAAAATTGTCATAAGTTTTTTTATTTTATATCCAACTTTGATGAAATCTTCAGTGTAATGCTTGTTTGATTGTACTCCATTGATTCAAATCAACATTTTTTTCTGGGGTGGATTTGACCTTTAATGAAATGGATCATAATAGCCAAATATTGGTTGTCACATTGGCTTTCCATATATATCCCAGATTTAGACTATGGTTAAACTTGACACATGTTTTGGGAATATTAGCTGTGATAGATCATAGAACAATTTTTTTTTCCAAAATGAAGAAAATAATGCATTGGTAGCAAATTTATTTTCTAGTTATGGTTAATATTGCCCTTATTTTAAATGAAGTGTTCATGCTAAAATATACTTTACTGCCACCTGGGTTTGTATTGAAACAGGAGATCCCCTGAACCATCCCCCCCCAATTATGTTTTTGACAGTATTACAAAACAGTAATAGCAGGGAAACTATTAGGTGAAATGGATATATATTGTTTTTCATAGTTAATGTATGTAGAAAGTTACTCCAGTTATTTTTTTTTTCAATTCAGACCACAGTAGTGACAAAATGGCTTTCTCTCTAATTGTTATTTGCTATCGTGTATAAAATCTATATATAATTCTTTGTTACAAACTTTTATTGTCAGTTGTAGTATTATGCAGTTATTTTACTATTGAAATCTACTCATTTGAGGGATTTGTTAATCATTGCATGAAATGATATTAGCATTCTTCCATGCTTTAGAGGGTTATGCCTTTGAATTAATTCTAACTGCATTTGATTCTCTTCTATGCAATTGCAACCTAATACAAAGAACTGAAAGCAGGAAATAACATTTAAAGATTCATTTTCACTGTGCAGTAAATCAGAGAAATTTTACTGGTATTTATTGTGTTTTCAAACAGCATTATACATCTAAAAGAAGAATGTCCTGCCATTTCCTTGTGATATTAACTGCATGGAAACACTGACATGGTTTAATGAAGCAAAGCTTGTATGTTATGAATAATTGGCTCAAGAATAATGCATTTTTTAATGAACCAAATGTGAAACCAAATGTTTGTTAAAATGCTGGATCAAGGTGTTTATAACTCTCCCTTGCTATTTCCTCTTTCTTGTTTTTCCCACACCTTGTCTTCATTCCACTTTGTTTTGTTTTCTTTTGTGTTCATTTTCTTATTTTCTTTAACATTTTTTCTCCCTCAACACAATGTTGAATTCTTTACCCTCTTGTTGTTCAATTGTGTATGTAATGTTTATCCTCTATATATCCTTTAACTATCTTTTTCCCTGTATTTTCTCCTTTATCTACAATGTAATTCATTTTCTCAATTCTCTGTTTTGTTGCTTTTTCTTTTGATCTGGAATCCCTTCCTCCTCACATGTATCAATAAATTCTTGGTTTGTGTAATTGTATCTTACTCATTGTGATTTTGTGTTTCCTTTCACTTTGTCTCCTGTTACCACCGCATTCCCTTCCTTGTCACTCCCCCCTCTTTGGTCTCCCCCTTCCCTCACATTCTTTATTCCCCTTGACATTCTCATCTTCCTCTTACTCTTCTTCTATCTCCTTTCTTCCCCTCCCCTTCCCCCTCTCATCTTGCATCCCTCCTCCCCTCTTCCCATTCCATTTCCTCTTCCCCCATCCCCCTCCTTGCCCATCCCCTGTCACCTATTTCTTCTTCCTATTCCTCTGCCCCCTTTCCACCCATTCCCACTAATCTCCCCACCCCTCCTCACATTTTGCCCCTCTCCCCATTCTATTTCCCCTTTCACCTTGTATCTTCTCTCCTTCCTCTTCCCTATCCGTTGTCTCCTTTTCAATTTCCTCTTCCCCATCACCACATTGTTCATCCCATCCTTCCTCCATTCCTATATCACTTCCTCTTCCTTTATCTCCTTTCTTTTCCCTTTCCCCTCTCCCTCATGTTTCCCCTATCGTTTCCTCCTAACACCCCCCCCTCCATCTCCCGCTCTCTGGTAAACATCTGTCTAAAAAACTCCAATGCTCACTCTCCTCTCTCTCTCTCTTCCATTCTCCTCCCCCATCTAACCTCTCCCTGCTGCTCTGCATGCATGGTCTAACCATCCTGGAATGCATCATCACTATCTAGTCTGCATCCGTTTCCATGGAGAGTTTCTCATCCTGCCAGGAAGATCTGTCCGTCTTTGACTCGCTGCCGCCCAGCTATGAAGCTCGCTTTGTCATGGGGTCAACCTATGCATCTTTAGAGTGAGTATCTTTGCCGAGGTACAGTTTCATTTAATACATGTATTTTTGTCATCTTTAAAAAAAAAGATACAATGTTCAGTTGGTTACAAATACACACACACACACATGTACACCCAAACATTAGTTTTGATTCCCAAGATTTTCCTTTACGATCATATCTAAATGTACAGAGTTACTTCTATCATATTAAAAAATACAACTTAAAAACAATTTGTAACTGATAAAGGAATCCTAATGACGAAGAGTTGTTTTCTTTAGTTGCAAGTTTGCATATATTAAAAAATGGCGAAATTTTCATCATGAAGGATGTCCATAATCAAAGTCTTTCACGCCATTTGATGTTCTTTATTTGTTGAATTTTAGTTAAGGTTATTATGCTATACCATTTAATGAAAAATACAAAATAAAAGATAAAAAATATGTGTCATTTGGAGCTCATTCCTTCTTGTGCTTGTCTTCATATATCTCTGTCTCTCTCTTCTCTCCCTCTTGATCATTTTCTTTCATTCTTCGTTTATTTCCACCACCCCCTCATTTTTTTTAAAATGATATAACTTTTTCTCTCCTTAGATCTCTGTACTATGAGGTAGATGAGAGCATGGAGGAACTATTCTTATGTCCAGACCCTATTACCCCATTACTAGACAAGGATGGCCTTTTCACAGAAGAGAATTTTGGTAGCTGGGTTGATATCTCCCGTTCCTCGCTGACTGATCCGCAAAGATCGTCATCAGGTAAGCTTCTATTTCTAAAATAAATCAGCAAGCACTGTAATGATGATTGCAGTTAATGAATTATTCTGTAGACATTGATGATGGTGACGAAGATGATAGTTAAAATGATAATTTGATGGTGATGATGCTGACAATGATGATGTTGGTGGCGATGATAATAATGAAGACGATGATGATGATGATGAAGATGAGGAGGATGGTGATGGAGATGATAAATGATTGCTATAATGATGATGTTGATGTTGGTGGTGAGGAGGAGGGGGGGGGGGAAGAAGGATGTTGATGATTACATGTTTGATATTGATAATGATGGTGATTGATGATTGATTATATTTCATTTCTCATTGACCAATGATTAAATGTTTCAATTTTCAATAATAAGACCTCCCCCTTTCTACATGTATATCCCATAATTAGCTTGCACAGAGGGACAAATAAAATGCATATCAAATTGGTCAGAGTTTGTCTAAGGGAGCCCCTCCATCCCCCCATTCTTCAAGAAGATTATTTTTTTAGTTGAAAAATATGTTACAAAGTTTACAATAAAGTATTTCAAATTTAATCAGCAATTTGGTTTAGCCTTAACAGTCTTAGAACCAGGGCCCTGTTGTACAAAGAGTTATGATTGATCCGATCAATCGTAACTCTATGGAAATCCATCAGTGTCATAATTTTTTCTACAAACAAATTGCACAATGTCCTTTTTATGCAAAGAAAAGCGCAGTGAATTTTCAAGAAAACAATGAATGCATGAATATATATCACAGCTAGGAAACATTTTGAACAAACATGCATAATAGATGCTGACGTTGCTGGCCGTCCATAGTTGCAATTGATCAGATCAGTCAACCTCTATGGACAACAGGGCCCAGGTTTAAGTCCTGAAATTGAATTATGTTTCCCTGAACTGGGCCCCGTCCTACAAAAAAATACCATTGATCTGATCAACCACAAGTGTATGGAAATCCATCAATGTCATATATTTTTCTTTCGGAAATTTGCACAATGTCCTTTGAAAACAAAGAAAAGGATACTGAATTGTCAAGAAAACTGTGAATGTATGAATATACATTATATCTAGAAAATATTTTGAACAAACATGTATTTTAGATGTCGACATTGCTGGCTTTCCATAGTTGCGATTGATTGGATCAATCACAAGTCTTTGTAAGACAGGGCCCAGGTGTATCGTGCTTGAAGAATGAACTTATTCCATGAATTAAAATAAAAATTAATGGCCTCAAACAATGTAAATCATGCAGACATGCTTATTGTTAATTCATGGATCGATCTTGCTCATGTAAACTAACAAGGCATTTCCATTCTTTTCATTTTTCATTTCCCTGTCTTCCTCTTCATCATCTTACCTGCACTTTTATGTGATTTTTTTGTCTCAATATCTCATTTTTAAATGTTCATCCTATTTTTTTATTTTGTCTTCAATTTGGTTATCCATTATTTGTTTTTATGTCATATACATGTACCTTATTTGTCATGTTGAATGTGTTGTTTATTGTCATCTTTACTTCATTTATGTATGCATACATGACTGTATAAAACCCTTCAATATTTTTTACCATGTGAATATTACTTTTGAATCACGGTTTCTCTGATTTCATTGTACATGTTTTCTGTTGCATTCATGTCACTTTTGTTCATCTTTTTATGTTGTGTTGGTCTCCTGTTACTTCATGATGTCTTCCATTTGTTGTCTTTCATGTAATTTACGATCCAAATATATGTTTTGATACCACACACACAAAAAAAATAATATATGAATTGAAAATTGGGCATGCTTGAATTTTGGTACTCACCCTTTTTGTGTTGCTAATTAACTCCTGCATGAGATATATTTTTTGCGTTTCATGTATTTATTCCATGTGCTCTTTTGTCTTTTGATATTAATGTTTGTATGTTTTGCTTTGATTCGGTTAATTGTGCATGACTATGTGATGGATCAAATGGCTTGTGATATTCTATGCAATGCACTAACTCTTCATCGCCATAACTATTACCACAACCGCACTACCATCATCATCATGGTCTTATCCTAATCATCATGACCATCATTGCCACTGCATGCTTTTCTATTCACTGCCTTCCAACCTGCATGCTATTTGAGTTGATTTCTCCAGCTTCCTCGACTTGCTCTTTCCAATCAGCCTCCTCCGATCCCAGGACACACCCCTTCCCCGCCCACAACAACCACTGCCAGCCACACCCACCAGGGGAAGAGGAGGAGGACGGGGGCGGGCTGGAGAATGGCGATGTTTTCTCATCGAAGGTTTTATGTGACGTGCATCTCCATCCTCCATCACCATCATCCATCGATACCTCCAATGCTTTACCACCGGAAGAGGAGAGGGATGCGGTTGCCTTGGAGATGCCATCTGATGGTGAGCCACACCCCTCCCATCGACCACACCCCTCCCATCGACCACACCCACTCAAGCTGTCATCGGGGGAGGAGGATGGTGTGTCCATGGAAACCACATCAAGCAAAGAAGAGGGGAAGCTGAGACATAAAGGTGATCATATGCAGGGTGAAAAAAACTTCATCATGGTCTCGTCAATATTTGTAATACCACCTCTCTTTCTATGCTTGAATATACCCCATATTTAGTCATTGAAGCATCTCATTTAAAAACTACATTTATTCATAAAAAATATGTAAGTGTGTAATAATAATAATGATGATATTACCAACAGTTTGATAGCATCTAAAAAAAAAGATCATCCAAATCACTTCTTACAAAAAAAGAAAAAAAATAGTAGTCATGCAAAAATCATAAAACTTATATACAAAAGTGAGTATAAAAAGAAAAAAAAACTGATGGCAAGCAGGCATTCTGTTTTTTTTTAATTACATGAAAATAAAATGTATTTGCTTTCTCTTTCCTTATGCACCTGATGAACTCATATCAAGGGTAAAACAAAATATTATCATGCTTGGGTAAAGTGCACTCTCACGTTTGATTCTGAAGATGGTTTCCCTCCATTTTCGCATCACCATCCTACACTTTATTAATCAAAATGACTTTGCTCTGCTCCGTTGCAGTTGGTGAAAGGATACAAGTGTATATCCATTTATTATCCTTCGTACTTAAATCTTGAACATTGTTGTAATAAATGAATACTAGCCACTTTTTTTCTGTGATGCTCAATGAAATGTACTCCTTTTTTCTCCTTTTACAACAAGATGAGAAATCCTGGCCTTCAGAGATTTTTTTCTAACTTTTTGTTGAAGTAACTCCCGTAGGAACTCAGGAGTGTTGTTTCCGCCATATTAACGCCAAGCTAGAATAACCATTTACACCGGAAACATTTTACGGTTGACCATATATACTACAGAAATTACTCTCGGCATTTTTTGTTAAAGTGGAGATAGCGGCTAAGCGAAGATTTGAACTCACAATCTCCCTATCACGAGTCCTATGTTCTTACCACTGGACCACATGACCCTGTTTGTCTAATAGGGGTCATACGTGTAGGTCACATTTTAGGTTGAATGCAGGTCAGGGATTGAATGTAGATCTGATATATAAGTCAATAATTCAATGTAGTAAAATCAATGAAATTACATAACTTTGACTGCAAGAAGGAGATGCAGTGTATTATTGATATTGCATTTATTGTTGAATACTTCATAAGTTTTTTTCCTTTAAATTGGTTTCTTGGCACCTACATCAGTGGCGGATATAGCTTTTTGCTAAGAGGGGGGGGGGTTGACAAGTTGGTTTTACCCAATGACTATGAGCTGCAACGCAATGCGTCCTACCTCCCCCTCTCTCCTACCCCCGTAGATCCACCACTGTTCTGCTTGCGTGTCTCTTGTAAATAGGGGTGTTGGAGTTTGATCCCAAACTTCTTTACTTTTATTTCTAGGGAGCTCAGTGCTCATGTAGAGGTTTTGTGGCTCAGTGGATAAGTCTCTGGACTTTGAACGACAAGATCCGCGGTTCAAATCCCACCGCAGCACTCACGTCCTTTGGCAAGGCACTTGTCTACATTTGCCAATCTCTACCCAGGTGTATTATATGGGTAACCGGTAGGAAGGAATTCTGTAAATGCTCAAGAGTCCAATCAGAATAGCCATGCTAAAGCCGGGGTAATCGCTTAGAAACGTTTAAGCACTATGTAATTGTCACATATTATCATAATGGAGCCACTGTTCATGATGTTAAAAAGATTTTCTCTTGTTGATTTCCCTTGACAGCGAACAGTGTGGAGAGTCTAGACAAGTATCACCTAGTGCCTTCAGGGCAGGAACCAGTACTACGTAGGAATACTAAAGTACCAGTAGGATGCTATGCATCTAGACTAGCTAGCACTAACTCGGATCTACCAGGTAACATGTGATATGATTTGATTTGGTTTGATTTAATTTGATTTGATTTAATTGGATTGATTTGGTTTGGTTTGATTTTGTTTGAATTGATTTTATTTTATTTTGTTCGAATTGAATTGATTTTATTTCATTTTATTTTATTCTATTCGAATTGATTTGATTTAATTTAATTTCATTTGATTTTATTTCAGTTGAATTGATTTGGTTTGATTTTAATTGAATTGAATTTGATTAATTTGATTGGATTTGATTTCATTTCATTTCATTTGAATTGATTTGATTTTAATTGAATTGAATTGGATTGGCTTGATTTAGTATGGTTTGGTATGATTTGATTTGTGTGTATCAAATTAAACATAATCGTTAAAATTGTTATCATTTTTTTTGTTTTTGTTTAATAGGCTCAGGAATCAAGGAATTCATCAGTCGTTATGTCTTTGCCATTCATCTCATCTATGCACTTCTATCAGGGAGGACTGTCGTCATTGCTGCCTCACCTACCAAAGAAAGGTACATCATCTTGTACATTTCATCAATCAAATATTTTTGCAAAATTTCATCAATAGGGAAAATTCCCAAGTATATATGATGTTATTGCTTTTTCAATTGCCTCGTAAATGTATGTACTCAGGTGTCAGGATTTATTTTTACTTGTGAATTTACTGTGAAATATGTTATTATTATCTTTTAGGATAAGATATCTTCTGATCATATAATATTCTTTTCCATTCACTACTGAATTTGTATAGTAGATTTTAATGCATCCAGAGTTCATGATATGGTAATACTGTATTTGTTCAAAAAGTGGAAAATTGTAAGATTTTAGTAGAATCATTGATATGGAATATTCTATTCTGGAAGTCGTCTTTTCTTGTGAAATACCTCCGAACTTTCGTTAGCTTATAAAATCTGTAAGTGATTCTCAATTGAATCAGGCCCAGTACGGCAAAAAGGGTTTGTTGCTCATGAAGATGTTTTCTGTGATTTCTCTTATTTCCTAAACAAATGAACCTTTGTATTATGTTCTTTGAACTATATTGCAATTTTGATTATTAATTTGTAAATCACCCTTTGACCTTTCACCTTTATGCAGAGAGGTCAATTCACTGGTCAGGACTCTTTGGCTGTTCGTCCCCGGGCACTCAAGGTAACCAACTCAATCTTCTTGATTTTGTTAAAATCCCTTTCAAACACTATTTACTTCTTAGCAGATCAACATCGCTGAATGTGATCATACTTGTTGGAAGCTATAGTGACATGTAAAGTTTGCACAAATCACATTTTACATGTTAATTGTCATGGAATTATTATAGCAGCTCGTAAGATGATTTCAGATATCTTGTTTTATATTATATACCCTTTGTGGATTTCCTTTGGAAAGAAGTATAGGAACTTTCAATATCAGCTTTTTGTCAACTATGTATTTTTTTTATCATTCACAGACCCATCATTGTTTATTGGGGTTTTTGTCTCACCTGCATAGCAGAGTGAGACTATAGGCGCCGCTTTTCCGACGGCGGCGGCGTTAACATCAAATCTTAACCTGAGGTTAAGTTTTTGAAATGACATCGTAACTTAGAAAGTATATGGACCTAGTTCATGAAACTTGGCCATAAGGTTAATCAAGTATTACTGAACATCCTATTAGAGTTTCATGTCACATGACCAAGGTCAAAGGTCATTTAGGGTCAATGAACTTAGACCATGTTGGAGGAATCAACATCAAAATCTTAACCTGAGGTTAAGTTTTTGAAATGACGTCATAACTTAGAAAGTATATGGACCTAGTTCATGAAACTTGGACATAAGGTTAATCAAGTATCACTGAACATCCTGCATGAGTTTTATGTCACATGACCAAGGTCAAAGGTCATTTAGGGTCAACGAACTTTGGCCGAATTGGGGGTATCTGTTGAATTACCATCATAACTTTGAAAGTTTATGGATCTGATTCATGAAACTTGGACATTAGAGTAATCAAGTATCACTGAACATCCTGTGCGCATTTCAGGTCACATGACCAAGGTCAAAGGTCAATGAACATTGGCCGAATTGGGTGTATCTGTTGAATTACCATCATAACTTTGAAATTTTATGGATCTGATTCATGAAACTTGGACATAAGAGTAATCAAGTATCACTGAACATCCTGTGCGAGTTTCAGGTCACATGATCAAGGTCAAAGGTCATGTAAGGTCAATGAACTTTGGCCATGTTGGGGTTTTATGTTGAATAACCATCATATCTCTGTAAGTTTATTGGTCTAGTTCTTAAAAAGTGGACATAATAGTAACCATGTATCACTGAACATCTTGTGCGAGTTAGAGTAGTTTTCAAAGTCAGCACTGCTGCTATATGGAACTGCGTGATGCAGGTGAGACGGCCAGAGGCATTCCACTTGTTATGTATTGAAAGTGGAAAATCTTTTCAATTCAATTCAATGAAGCTGTATCTGTATTTCTGTGATGCATTTCTTTGTAATAAATATACATGTTATTGTATTTTTAATGCTATCAAATTGCAATATGGAATGTGATTTAAAAGAAGATTTTATTTTTATATTTGTAATTTTAGTTTTACAGTATAGAACACATCATGGTATGAAATAAAATTTCTTTTTATATTTGTCTTGTAGTCGCTACCACCTTGTTGTGCCATGGCATACGAAGCCGCTATGCATGACGGACCTCGCCAGGATGAAACTTGTGGGCCTCTCAAAACCAAAGTCTTTAGCAAGAGTCTTGCCATCGTCAGTACGCAGATACATCACCTTGTTTGACTACGACCAACAAACTCTTTGGACGCCAGCGTACAAGGTATAAATGTGCAGATGAATATTAAGGGAATAATATTTTATTGTAATAACCATGTATCTAGTACCCATCTCCAAATTCTGGATTAATATCCTGCCTCGTTTAGGACTTCTGTCCTTTTTGGAAAGGGCAAGGGGCATTTGATTTTCTAGCTTTCAAGCTATTTATACATTAGAACATACAGGTATGATTTCAAAGTGAATAATGTTTTAAAGTTCTTTTTACGATTTATCTAGTACCCATCTCAAAATGATGGATTAATATTGTGCAGGGCGCGACCAACCCGCTTGCCCGGGGCAAGTGAAAATGATGTGCGGGCAAGCACTTCTCAAAGTCAATTGCCCGGTCGGGCAAGTGGTTGTTGCATCTTTTTTTCTGTACCGTACCTCGTTTTTCCATAAATCATCCAAAATCCACACTCAAAATCATGAATAAGCCTTAAAAAATAGCGAGTAGCGCAGTTTCAAATTCCGAAATTGTGTTATTTTTTCTGTACCACGTGTTTCCATACACATGGTACCAGGTATGAAAAAAATCAACGCAATGGCCGGGAAACAGTTGAATGTAGTATAGGGGTCCATTATGACTACCACCATGTGCAATTTCTAATGCACATTTTCCCCCTTCCGATATCACAATTCTGTGATAAAATAATTAGAATTACACAGGAAATAAATCACGGAGTCTAGTAACCTCGTATTGGTGAGTTGTCATTCGGCTTTGCTTTTCAAAACGGCCTATTAACATCCAAAAGAACTTGCCGTATTTGTTAATTATAACTTAAAATTCAATTGTTTCCCTTTTTGAGGGGATGAGGTAAATATCAGACAATAAATCATCAAACAAAGCTCCATCTATTTTACAAGGCCGGCGGGAGGCTCACACACGTGCGCATACTAGCTAGCCAGTCTGAGCTCTGTCTCTCTGCCAGAGCTCTGGGGGACAATTCGCTCAGTAAAGGCCTCAGTGATGGTGATTTTCTGTTTCAGACAGAGTTTACATTTCGGGTATATTATTCAAAACTTCCAATAAAGTTTGATGATTTCTTCATTGTCATGTATATTTAAGTTATTAATGAATACATTCTCACCGAATTTAGACTCCCCCATAGAGAAATGCAATTTTCGTAGAAGTCTGCGTTTTCAAATCACTTCAGGAAAAGTTAGGGTATGTGGGCCTTTATTACGTGGCCGAGTACAGGTTATTGTACTGGAATAGGCGAAGTAGAAATTAGATATTGAATTCATTTATATCAAAGTTCAACTCACAGTCACACCCACACAAACACACACACACCCAAGATTCTAAGCATAGTGAAAAAAATTACTTAAAAATCATACAATATTAAACAATGTTAGTAATAATTCATTAATAAGTGAACAGGTATTCCTCAAAATAGAAAAAAAAGTAGCATGTGAAAACATGTAGATAAAAATTATTGACCGAGTGCAACATCATAAAATGATGAAGAAAAGACTTGATGGTTTCCAACTAATTAAGAGCTGAAAAATAAAGAGCTGAACATTTTTCACTGGCTTTCTTTATAGTTTCCAACTACGGTAAATGAAAGCAATTCTAATGAAATATGGTAAGCAGGTAGCCATTTCGTGGATTTAAAGATGCAAAATATGAAACATTAGCAACTTTTGTTGAAGGGTTTTTTAAAACTTTTTTTTTCTCCAAAATAAATAAGACTCAGTTGCTACGTTGCTGAAAATATCCTTTTCAATGTGTGTTCTTATACTGGACATGATTCTCAATTGTTATTTTGTATACCTTAATAAAAATAAGAGTAGTGCCGTCATAATGAAAAAATTATTTTAAAAATTGGGCAAGCAGTTTTTTCTAACCGGCAAGCAAATTTTTTCATCACTTGCCCAACAGGGCAAGTGACAGAAATTTTTTTTGTAGAGGCCTGTATGTGTGTTTTTGAGGACTTTTTTTAAGGGAGGAGATTGAATTTGTTATCTTGCTTTCAGCTATTGAATATATTTTAGAAATTACATATGGGGGAATAATGCTTCATCATTCTTTTAACTAAGTATCCAGTATCAGTCTCCAATTTTAAAGATTACTAATCTGCCTTTTTTTCTTAGGGCTGTCGAATTTTGAATGGGGGCATTTCTGTTTTCTTGCTTTCAAGGTATCTGAATACATCACAACATATAACTTGGTAATGGTACATGTACAACTAAAAAATGTTTTAACTGCTAACTCAAAGTTGTTTTATAAATATAATTTGCAGTAATGGTGGGTTGTAATTAAATATTTCTGAAATATACATTATTATTTGGAGTTCTGGGGCCCGTCTTACAAAGAGTTGCGATTGATCCGATCAATTGCAACTGTTGAAAGCCAGCAACGTCAACATTTAAAATACAAAAAAAGTGATGTATTTCCATGTACTTGAGATTGATCGAATCAATCCTAACTCATTATAAGATGGGGCTCAGGAGTTTTCATCAGGGGAGCGTTTCATCAGTATTTTCATTTGACAAGTTGTCAGATCTGACATCTTTCCATGACTTTGATTGGCTGAGAGGCACTGTTCCTATGGAAACTCTCGGATAAACTCTCATGAAACGCCCCCCAGATATCTTTCTTTGAAACTGATTCCCCAATCTTTTTGATACAGGTAGTTAATTTCTTCGCTTGTATGTTTTTTCCTGTTCAGGGCAATGTTCTTGATTCCATTGTAAGTCGGAACAAGCACTTCCAGACGGACCAATGTTACCTTGCACATATACAGAGCACTCTACTACAGTTAGCTTCAAAAGCATTCCTATACTACCATTCCTACTGCCTGAACTCACCAAACTCACATCTAATTAACAGGTCAATATCCTTGCTTCTGAATCTTTATATGGTGATGTTAGTGATAATAAGGAAGATGATGATGTGGTGGTGGTGATGATGATGATGATGATAATGGTGGTGGTAATGATGATGATGATGAGGGTGCTGTTAATGATGATGGTGAAAGTGATGATGAGGAGGAGAAGGAGGATGATGTGGGGATGTGATATTGTAGTGTGTATTTTTAAAAGATTTATTTGATAGATTAGATTATAAGGCACCCTTAAATATTTAGCATGTTTTTACTGGATATAAATCAACGTAAAGATCCATTACAATGAAATTTACAACGGTGCTCTTGATTTTTTTATACAGTACTTCAAGTGCAGACAGCACTTTACGCCAGAACAGCTCACCTGCGAGGGTTAATTCTGCATCATTTCTTTCAAAGCTTGGTCTTGTGGATGGAGATTGCAAAATTGTAGAGGTAAGTACATGGGTTTTGTTTCTTGTCTCTTTCAGGGCAAGAGTTTATTAATTACATAATATTCTTCAAATTGGCAATGATAACTCTTAACCCCCTTATTACTGCACCATAATATATTGAAATGTAGTCATACGTCAAGGGAGAATGTGTGGGAATTGACTTTTGTTGTTAAATATCAATTGCAAACTTTCAGTTTTGAAATTTGATACTAATTTGAGGTGTTCAATACTTACTTAATTTTTAGAATCCCTGAAATCGTATGAAAAATATCATTAATTGTAACCTGTATTTGGAATGATTAATATATTCATGTATATTCCATACTGTTTAGATGCTGAATCAAATATCATTATATAGCCTACAATATCGATTGATTGCCATAGTTCTCTCTCACCGCTCTATCATTTCCTTAATTCCTTCCCATCTCTCTCTCTCTCTCTTCCTTTCTCCCTCATACCTTGTTCTGTCTGCTAGTAACCTATCTGAAACTAATATCTGATTATTTTTGTTTGTTTTGAAAACCGCCAGTACTGGGTGGAACTAATAAAGCGGCAGCAGTTAGATGAGATCATGCATCAACAGGGCTATACAGAAATACCCTCGCCTAGTATACGACTGGATCATCGGGTCTGTAGCCGGTACCAGATGTAGTTCAAACGGTACCGCTCTTTGATGGTATGTAATGTGCTATACCCTCACCTCGTATATGACAAGATCACCAAGTCTATAGAAGGTACCATTTGTATTTCAAAGGTGATCACTGATGGCTTGTACCATTATATACCCTCTGCTAGTGTATGACTGGATCATCAGATGTGTAGGAGGTACCCAATATATATAGTTTGAAGGGTACCAGTGTCTAATGATATGTACCACAATATACCTTCATCTACTATACAAATTCATCATTACATTATTATGAGATAAACGTTTAAGGCTGGGTCGTCACGAGTTCAGGGTCCCGTCTTGCAAACAGTTATGATTGATCCAACCACAACTATGGAAAGCCAGCAATGTCATCATCTAAAAGCATGTTAGTTCCACATGCGGCACTTCCACTCTTCCGGAAATCCAGGAATTTCCGGGAAGTTTTGCTATTTTCCAAGATCATTTTGGAAAGTGAGAAATTCCGGGAAGTTATCATTTCCAAGAATAATATTAATTTCTGAATATTATGTCAAATGTCAAAATTTTTGCTTGCTCGCAATTCTTTTGCCGATATACGTCTTTGGTCATATTTCGTCCCTCAAAATGTTTGGCTCATTATGGCACTGGGCCCTATATTTCATCTTTTTCATGTATAGAAGATGAGTATAACATCTTGTGAAAGACTTGAGAACATTTGTAAAATTCCAAGAACTTTCAGAGTAGATTCCAGGAGGTTTTGTTTTGAATAGTGAAAGCACTGTCTACATGTTTTCTAGATATGTTGTATATTCATACATTATTAGTTTTCAGGACATTGTGCAAATTTTTGTGGGAAAAATTATGATAATGCTGGCTTTCCATATAGTTGAGGTTCATCGGATCAATCTTAGCTAATTCTAAGACGGGGATCAGATATATTGTACCATTATGTACCATCTGTTGGCACTGCTATGTATGGTCATATACACTTAAATTGTGTTTTAATACTTGGCCATTTTAAATTGACATTTCAGTCTAACCTTGTATTCATTTTTGTGTGTTTGAATCCCAAGTATAGTCCTGTCTATGGCCTCTGGGACTGATTACATCATAACCAAATATGAGGTGTTTGATAATATAAATATACATGGCATGATATTCCAATAATTGAAATTTGTCAACTCTAAGCCCAGTATTCAGAAGTCAGGTTTAACTTAGACCATGGTCTAACTCTGTGCTAAAATTATGGAAAGCCCAAAACATCAAAATTTTCCTTACATTGTGCGTTTTTTGTTTTACTGTGCTCTTTCCTAGCTTGTGAAGGGTGAAGAAAGCAGTCCTATTTATCCTTCCAAAACATTAGAATGATTTGAGAGAAAATCAGCTGATATTGCAATTATGGTGTTAGAGATTTATGTCAACTTTGGCTATCCATAGTTAAACCACAACTTTAAACCAGAGTTAAGATTAAACCCGTCTTCAGAATACGGGCCTTAGCCTCTATTAAATATTGAATTAGATTGCCATTCAGGTTGTTATATGGGGATTTGGACTCAAATTCATCAAAGGAAATGTTTTGTTACTCTCTGCACGACTTGTACTGACCACAAATATTGCATATACACGTGTATGTGCTGATTTTCCCAGGTATAGCAGACCAAAATCATTTGATGTATAGGGAGAAGGGGGGGGGGTGTGGTGGCTTAATTTCTTCCAAAGATTAATTGCATACTTCTTGCCTTGTCTAGCAATGATTGTTCAAACTTTCAATCTTACATTGATGTGTTTCACAATTCTTCCTAGGGCCTGTAACACAAAGCTTTATGATTGATTATAGGGCAGATTTTCATGATTGATTGCATTGATCATTGCATGCAATTGATCGTATAAATCAAGTTTACAATCAATCTAAGTTTTGTGGAATGGGGCCCGGGTATTGCATTTAAGTTGATTATATCACATGTGCTATAATCTATGTGACTGTATATGTTATATTTTTTATGTTTTGTACTTTGAGTGAGGGATTTTTTCACAAAAATATATATTTTCTTAAACACCCTGTCACCGATCAAATTCTAATGCCTTTGTTCACTTCATATCATTTCTTGATCTTGATATTTAAATATTTTGATATTATACAACGTTATAAACTCTTATTTTCTTGCCCAATGAAAGGAGAGCGTACAAATGTATATTTAAATCTTTACCAGCTGAAGGAATATTCACAGTGGTTAAATTTCCCCAAATTTTCATTTTTATCATCCACAAAGTCATTATTTTCTTTTGAATCAAAGATTAATCTCCTTGTAATACTGGCTGATCTGAGAAATACTATTCATGGGGGTGTTTCACAAAGATTTTTTTCAGTGTGACTTAAGGCCACCGCACACCTTTCGACTGTTCGCGATCCGATTTTGGAACAAATCACATTTTGCTCATTTTCTGAAAATGTGAATGGAACATATCATTTTATTTGAGGTTTAAATTAATTGAAAGAATACTAATATAATCATTTTGAAAGATTGCAAGTCTTTATTTCTGAGTTAAGGCCAAATTAGTTTCCAATCGTAGCGAATCGTGCGACTGCTATGACGTCATTACGACTTGATATTAGATTCGCTTTTATTCTAAGAAGGATGATAGCATAGTCACAGATTTGAAGATAGGTATTCGTAGGATGATTTAGAACATTACACAGTAAGATATTCCAAGTCTCAATATTAGCATCAAATTGTTCTACATTTTTTTCTGAAATCGGGTCGCAGACCAATCGTAAGGTAGCGTCGCCTTTAGAGTCGCATTGGAGTTCCCAATTGGAGTTCAGGATGAGAGGGTTCACTGCATTGGTCAAACCATGCTTAGAGGGCACGCTACTAGATTGCACGTTATACTGCCCAGGGAGTGGAGGATGTGCACACATTGGTGGTTTTGAAACCCACGGTTGAGTCCATGGTTTATGCAGATTTCCTGTATATTACGCTTAATTTACCGCATATTAAAAAAATGTCCAATGGTGATGCACGCTTTTCTCACAGTGTGCCAAATTGACAACTGTTGCCGTGGTTATCCATGCTACTTTATTCATGAGTCCACTGTTTTAAGAGTGGACTCGTTAATCGAACACGTCATTCCAATGTAAAGTGCTATATAAAAACGGATTATCATTATTATTATGTCATGTTCACATTTGTATTTAAAGAGAAATTCCAGTAGTTGCAGTAAACACTGATTTTATGAGAAAGTCTGTGAAACAAGGCTTAATTGTCAGTATATCATCGAGGATCTAGATCTGGTACAGTTACATAAACTGAACTTTGTGAAATCTTGAAATCTACACTGAAAAATGTTCACACTGAAGATCACCAACACAGATAAGCGCACGTGGGACAGTGTAATAATTAATTATTGCTTTGAATGTCGGGCCCGACGCTTGACCCGAATCTTGTGCTTATTTCCTGATTTCTCAGCAATTACACAATTTCTTCCAGAATCCTTTGGCACATATGTTTTATTTATACAAACAGACACTTTGGTGGTCATTTTATTAGATTCTGTACGAACTCATTTTGATATCGTTAGAGACTTTTAGGAGTAGTGAACGAGAACGTCGTAGCAGTCCTCTGATCGCTCGAGTCAATGTCGTCGTCTGCCCTCGTTCACTACAGATCGGATGACTTTAGATTTCACTCGACTTGTACGTGTACGTACGTCCACTTGAAACAGCGCGATAACCAGCGGGTCATGACAAGCTGCCCGACCCAGAAGATCTGGGCGTACCATCGCCTGGCGACCCGGTCGGGTGATGCGAAGGTGCAACTTGTGCACACTTGCCCTTTCACTTGCTTTGATTCCTTTTTACGCGAGTTAGGATATATATCGATATAAATTTTGGAGATCAGAAAGCAATTTCAAATATGATAAACATAATGCATCGTACAACTTACATTAGTTTTGTGAATAAGTCACTGAAAACTGTGTTTTAAAAGGGAAAGGTTGAAGTTCATGCTGAGCTTGAGCAGTTAAATGACGTCACTCACGTGCACGTCCACTATGATTTAGGAGAACCGCAAAATGGATGTGGCGAGGTTCTCGATTCTGATAGTGGACGTGTGTGAGGACCTGAGGCATATGGAACGCTAAAAAATGACGTCATCTCGTACCAGTTGACTATGTCGACGTGCATTTCTAAAAGTGCTCGTTACCAAAACTAGCATTTACCTTTAAGCAATTTTTGTGAAATACCCCCTGCTATTGTATTGCATTGCTATGCATTTTGTTTGACTATTATAAATTACTTCTGTAGCAGGTTTTTTTTTTTTTTAACATATGACTATACCAAACCTTGTCGCTTCAACTTATTAGTGCTAATCAAATTTGAGAAGTAAAATTAATCCCTCTGATGTATAAATGACATTTATTTAAATTTCATAATATATGAACCAGTATTGTAAATCTTATATAATCAATGGAAGTTCTCTTATTCATTGTGATATACATGTTATCTATTAATGTAAGTGTTGTCAATATGTCCTATTTCTGACACAGATTTAAATTAAGAATTATGTAAATTAATGAAATAATATGCTATTTATGAAATTATTATGTACTTCTTGGAATCTATCTGCATTGTACTTTGTATTAGCTGTTATTAAAGTATTGATTTTCTTGTATATGTGATATTTTGAATGTGCATTTAACTTACATCTCAGGTTTTGTATGACCAATTCTTTTTGCAATTGAAAATAATTTTCAGTTCTGGAAAGAGGAAAAATGAGTGGTAATAATAATGTTAAGAATGATATTAATTTATGATGCACACATACCCAATGTCTGACAATGCTATAGGGTAATTATATTGTGCACTTATCCTCCGTGTTAGGTGCTTAAGATGCTAATACTATCCCAGTAAAGCTAGGCTATTGATCGTCGTGTTTACAGTTTTTTTGAGGAGCTTCTTCATGCTGGAATTAAATTTTTCAATTTTCAAGTCAGTTTGGAATAAATTAAGTCCACTGAAAAGAATGCCTTTCATATGCCCTAATATAGGAAATACATTAACATAGACAAGAAATATTCTAACAGTTTGGGCCAGAGATTCATTAAAATATTAAAAAATGTTGGGAACCCGTTATATGATACATTCCTTTTTGGAGTAAGGGGGGGGGGGTGAATTTCTCTTCAGTTCAATATTCCATAAATATCACATATTTGTCCCAATCATTTGGATTAATTTCAACCATTTACTATGACATACATATTGTAAACTTTAGGGGGTATCTGTTTGATATAAAATTCATTAACATGCCCCCCCCCCCAAAAAAAAAGGTACTTGCACTGCACACAAAAATGAGACCAAACATCAAAGCTGTTATGAGTGATCTATCCAAACTGTTCGACATTTCTTTTAAGCATTCATGTATTAATATATGTACATGCTTATTTGCTCCAATGGAAAATCTGTGCGTTAAACTAAACATAAAACAAAACCTTCATAACTAAATAAACTTAATCCTCATCTTAACATTATTCTGAACTAAAAACTATATTACAATCCTAACTCTTGCCCTATAACTGCTGAGATAATAATACCGAAGCAAATGTTGTGTTACCAAAAAGAATGGGGTTGGACATACAAAATGTTTGATTATTGTATGGAATTGCTCTCAAACTATTCTGACCTTTCCTGGTACCCAAGCTTTGTTCAATTTAGAAGTTATACAAAAATAAAATTTAATAATAGGTGGCACCTACTATGGTCATGACAGGTCATCTGTGTTGGTTTAAAATACTGTTACAAAATGTTAAGCTTTTGATTATTGTATGTTTCTTAACCTGTATGTCAAGTTATGTAATAACTACCCAAGATTTATACATTTACTTGAGTATTGAATTTACATTTTGAAGGTTCTGTATACTTTCACTTAATACATGTCATCTGTGAGCTGTTAAAACCTTGTATCTTAGAATTGAAAAAAAAGATAAGAGCTTTGTCTGAGCCGAGATACTTGACTTTGACCGCCCACTGACGAGGTGCATTGCCAAGGAGAGATTATAACATTTTTGTCTTTCATAAAAGATTTTGTGTTGAGTTGTATGTAATAATAAAGATACATGTATATTCCATTTGTATGCCATTGTTTTGTTGATCCTGCCAGTGCTATATAAAACTATATCTGTAAGGAGTTGAATTGATTGAAGAGGTTGCAATATTTTGATGTCGAAGGTCACACAAATTATTCTCTCATTCTCGCAATGATTTTTATGCATGAATATTCAAGATGTACACACATGTAGGTCAAGGGTCATAAGGAATGGGAATTGTGTTATAATGACTAAAATGACGGCACAAAATGACACTATGCACATTTTTTCTTGATATACTGTAGATACTTGTCAATTATCAATTATGCGCAAATTATCTTTACAGAGCAGTGGATGAATGTAGATATTGTTAAAACATCAACCATAAACAGCTTTGACATAATTGGAATAGTACTAAATAGCCACAAACAGTAATACCCACAGAAATTTGTTTTTCATGATGCACGTGCCAATGTTCATTATGTTGAGAGACATGAAGTTCGAACATTTTTTTTCGTAAGACGTACATGTAGGACAAGTTGCAAATGAGAGTTGAATGTTTGCACAGATTGTAAAGGCACTGTCTCATCATTCTGTGCAAGCTTTGCATGTGAATTGCGGGTAACTATTTTTTGCTTCCCGCAGGTCGCCCGCATGGACAGTATCTCACATGCAGAAGTGCACGCAAGTCTGATTTGCATGCAGAAGAGTTTTGAAAATGCTCAAAACTTTGTTGCGGGCGAGTTGCGGGCAATCACCCGAAAGGCTTGCACGGAACAATGTGACAGGGTCTAAAAGCGTTTGTGAATAGCTAACTATTTGGCACAGATAATATTAAAACGATGTGATTTGTGATGGCATTATTGAAATGGGCACAAATTGAACTGTTTATAGATGAACTACATATATACACAGACTAATATTGTACATGTGTCATTTGTTTATTCATGTCATCATCAAATGTTCCAGTGCAATTCAAATTTAACTTAATTTACTTTTTGTTTTCATGAATAAAAAGTGAGATGATTTCTATATAGTGGTCTGTCTTTGGTGTATGTGTCTTTTTTAGTCTTTAAGTTTTTCATGACTGTCAACTGTAATATCTTGAGACAAAGTCGAAGAGGAATATGTTTTTAACAATAATCATTCTCTCGGGGTGTTTCATAAAGCTATTTGTAAGAGTGACTGGTGAACCTTTCTTGTGGTAAATGGTATGTACCAAAATGCTCAATGGAGATGGTTTAGCACGTAAGAAAGGTTCACTAGTCGTTCTTAACGTCGCTCTTAACTTATGAATAGCTTTATGAAACGGGGCCCCCAGCTGATGATGGAGTTCCTCAAGGGAATGGTTTACAACCAACTTTGCAATGTAGTTTGGAAACCGTAGTTTGGAAACCGTAGTTTCGAAACCATAGTTTCAATTCAGAGTCCAATAGTAAATTCTCACTTTTAATACTAACAGTGACTAAATTGACACTTGCGACAAATGTTACTACATTATCAAGTCCAAAGTTTAATAATGTTAATTTGAAAATATAAGCAACTGGCATATTTCTCCAGTAACCTCAGTAACAAGCGACAATAAAAGTCAAACAGCAACCTGTATTAACAAAAAAAATAGAATAAACAATCAATTTTCATTGTAAACTGAGGATTTTCTCTTTTATTATGGAAAGGAACAAACATGAAGGGTACGATGCCAATCACATCGTGAACATCTGCATTATTCTGTAGAAAATATTGCACTTTGATAATGCTGGAAAACATAACATGAAATGTACATGGTGGAAAAGTAGCGGAAATATGCTCTTGGCTTTACAACCATGTGAAAATCCCCAAAGTATACTGTCCAATATTTAAGTAAAATTGCCACTTAAGATCTCTGCACTGCAATTTTTTTCAAAGTAGGCAAGGGCCCATACAGAAGCAATACAGATCTTGTTGAAGTTATATCTCATTGGACCAGAAAAATCTGTTTGAATTGAAAAATTTGTCTTCGAAGATATTAATAACATGATTTGCATAAATTGCTTTGATCTGATACATCACATGGTTTACGCAGTTCACTATATACCAATTTTTCCCTTTAAATCTGGTAACTTCCCCTCAGAATGTTAAAGTGTTTCTTTTTTTTTTTAGAACAGCTTCTCATGCCAGATGTCAGAGCAGTGCGTATTTAAATATGAACAAAAAATCATAGTTTGAAATGCAACGAATGTTCCATTTCTTCTTGGTTGCTTGGCTGGACACACAAAAAATACAGTGCAAATAGCTATCATTCATGCCCATGAAGTCAAAAATTAGCTCCGGTAAAAAAATAACAGAATATAGTCCTAACACCTTCTCGTTGCAACTTCATGATTGAAAATTGAATTTACCCATGTAGATTGAATTTCATCCAATGATTCCTTTTTCCTTTAAAGAATTTTATATGAGCTTGACTAGGCATTAACATTGCATTTTCAGAAGTAAACTTTAGAAAAGCGAGAGATTCACCACAATCGAAGAAATTCAAAAGACTACTATCTTCTAGAATTCTCTAAAAGACAGGTTTGAAAGTTTTCGAGGTCAACATATCGTCGGCCTTATGCCAAAAGGGCCTTAACCCATTTTAGGGGTTCTGAATATTTTATAATAAATTTAACACATTTCATGTAAAACTTAATAACTTCACACGTTTATCGAAATTGGCTTCAAAAGCAAAAAAGACCACAAACTTTTGATTATTAGAGAGGCCAAAACCTTTAAACGCCATTATCTCGGAATGGCCAAAAGCAGTTAAGGCCCTTTTGGCATAAGGCCGACGATATTTTACTGCATACAGTGAATTTTCAGTTTGACTGCACATGCAAAGGATATAAGGAGCTAAACAAAAACCTGTGACACACTTTTTGGGCGGGAATCCGGCTCGGCGTCTATTACAGCAAGCTTTCTCACAAATCCCCGTTGTGTTATCTCTGATCATATGAGGGGATTGCTGATGAAAACATACTCGATTCCTGGGGCCAACTAAACAAAGCTTTGCAATAGTCGTATAACATTTTTTATGAATGATTCCATTGACTACAATGTACAATTCATTGTCAAAATCAAGCGTATGATTAATCGCTAACCTTTGTGTAATGAGGCCACTGATGAAGGAGGTGATACCCATTGAGGTGTCTTAAGGACTTAATACACTATCATGAGTCTTTGAATAAACATGCACAGCAATATTTCTTGAGAATGCCCCCAAAAGATCTACAATATTTAGTCAGTTTATCTTATGAATGAAGGTACATTGCAATTTGCCGACATCAGACTTTATGAGAAGCAATAAAATTCATGTGATGTAGCTACACTGTACATCCTTGCAAATTATCCTGTACCATCAAATCTAATCACAGCCATATCTTTTAGTTTGCTAAAATCAGCTCTGGGGCCTGTTGCAGAAAGAGTTGCAATTAAACGCAAGTCAAAATATCAAGCGCAAGTCCCGAATACAGGTGCTTCATTGGCTGAAAATCAAGTTGCACAAGATTTTTTGAGTTGCGTTTGATTGCAACTCTTTCTGCAACGGGCCTCAGGAGTGAAATAAAGACTAACCACATGTATGAGGCAAGGAGAAAATGGACAGCTATGATTGGACACATAACTCATTCTCCCAAGATTGATGGAGTGAATACTAGTTGAAGCATTAACACCTATTTTTTTTTTAATTTTCAAGTTTGGTTTCAGAATTTCCCATTTCAGGGGGATGCCTGATTCCGTCTGGAAAAATCATCCTTAAGAAAAAGAATATTATCGAGGTCAGTAAAGTGCTAAATTATACATTTCCTGTAACCATAAGACAAAACTAAGTGATAAGTCTATGATGCAAAAGTACTTGAAATTTTGATAGCACCCTCAATAAAAGCGACCGTCCTGTCGCTAAGAAACAACAAAACACACATATCTTAGATTCCTGAGATAAGTCTTGATAAGTAAGCACAAAATCATACGAGGCAAACTCGATCGATAGATCACAGAATGAACATTATTTTCTACAGCGCATACATGTAGATATCACATACAGATATCGGTAAACAGCTCTCTTTCTCTTTGATAATATATATACATGTTTGAAGTACGAAAGTGAAAAGAAATTGTATTTATATCATGAAATGTAAACAAAGTACCTCGTCAGCTGTCAATGGAAGACAATTAACAAAAGAAGATTTGACGTTCTTTTCGCTTCGTGCAAGGGTGCATTTATATTCGGATTTTGAAGGCAGAATCAGAGTTTAATGACAGGTTGCATCCATCCTTGTTTTTCAATAAAATAGTGATCATTTACTTTGACCTAAAATGCAGAAATGGGTGTATTCAGAAATTTATTCAGATCAAATTTTTCATTTTTGACACGTGTACAGGTTGGTATCAGTAGTGCATAAAGCATTTTCATTTATTTGATTCTAGATAAAAGAGCAATGTAGATATAAATGCCTTGGTCGAGGGCCGTGCCGGGAATTGAACCCCAGACTTTTCATGGTGTAGTCAGGCACCTCAGACCACTCGGCCATAACAACTCGTTATTAACTTGGAAATACTTTGCACAATTATGATGTTTCACTCAATACTGTATAGGCAGCATCCATTCCATACACAATCATATAGTGCACCGTTCCTCCAAGAAAAAGGAAAGCATCATTCTCATTTCTTTTCCCACATGAATGAATGACTGTATTCACAAACAGCCTTACCGTCCCAAGTTTAGAATCTGCATTTTAAAACACTCATTGTGCCTTGAAAAATAAGATATAAATGCACCCTTTAATGGTTATCAACAAGAAGGCTGACAGCCCCCTCTATTTGAGCTCATGATGGCAAACTACATGAATGCACTCTTTGCATACAACGACCATATCCTGTGTCAAATCAAAAACAAAGAGAAATTGAGCTTACACTCTAATCTCTTATTAACAAAATTTCTCAGTCAATGACAATATCAGTTTCATTGGAATATATCACATCTCCTGCCTAAATATGGCCAAGTTTCTTTCTTTCTTATATAAACTAAATCCCAACCTTTATTCTTTATCCCATAACAGTTAAGTTCCTCATCTTTCAGTTTGCGACAAAACTAAATCACAGATTCTTTCAATGAAAATTCATACAACAGAGAGTGAAGGAAATTGAAAACAGAAGAGCTGCCAACCTGAACAAGAACATTTCAGAATTATTAAAGCTGAAAACCAGTATTTTGGCGAGGAAATCAGTATTTTCAAATAAATACCATAGGACAACACATAAAACTGAAACTTGAGAAATCAGTATTCTGCATATAACCACCAGTATTCTTCTCATTTTTCAGTACTAAATACTGAAAATCCCTACTACTTGGCAGCTCTGAAACAGTAACCCTGTCAGAGATAATTGCTTCTTAACTGTTTTTCCCCCTTTTGTTGTCAAAACTCGATTAAATTTTCTTTCATCCATGGGTGTACAGCTCCAGAACAAGCAATTGATATCAAAATAATGTTATTTTCTCCCAAATTTACTTCCAAACAAAGAAACAAAATTTAAAAACCTGTATCCAAACAGTGCTACTAAACTGCGATGGAATAAAGGAATGTTGAGTTATCAAGAAAATTTGAATTTGTTTGTCGCACACCTATAAAGTTGTCTCTCTCCCTCTCGATCTTTCACACTTTTTAACATTCAAGCTAGAAATTCCACTTGTTGATCAAACCATTCTCATTCACTTAGTTATGTAGTCCAGTTCCAAAAATATCTTAAATTGCAGCATTTGACATGTGCATATGAAGGATTTTGCACACACGTATCACAATTTTAGACCCCAATGTATAAAACACAATGGGCAATTTCTGTAACAATGAATTTTGTCTTTTTCTTTCAAAAAGAAAAACATAATGCACTCCTTTTATTTGAGTTAAAAGTTACCCTATGGAATTGAGAAAATGCAACATGCATTCATGAACTAAAAGTCATTTTTAAAGCAATTTGAAATCAACTATTAAAAGCATAGTCTGACAGATAAAGATACCGTGTACGCAGATTTTGTGACATAAAGATACAATTCCAGAATAGACTTGGAAATCAATCTTAGATATACAGCCCTGATTCTGTAATTTTGGTACAATGTTGTCTCTTTTTTAATCATACTCATTATAGATGATACCTTTCATCATTGTGCCTATTCAACAGAATGAATTGAAGTACTTAAGATTGTGAACATCCCTGAAAACATGCTGGATTCGGTTGCAGCATCTCGTGTTTGTGTCATGTTCCGAGCAATCGCGCACGTGCCCTTGCCGTCAGTTTTCTGACTCGTCCGCGACTGGAAACGCTCTTTCCATCCTCCTCCTCCTCACTCTGATTGAAGCTCTGGTTATCGCTTTGATTGTCGCTCTGATTATCACTTTCATCAAAGTCCCCATAATACTGCATGTGCCTGCCTTGGTTCCGTGTCCGTCTTTCTGTCTGAAACTTCACCTTGTGCGAGGGCACGTAAACGTCGTCTTCGTCGCTGTAATCCACCTTGGAACGCTTCTTTGGCGACACACGCGACGAGTGTTTTGATTTTGCTTTTCGCTTCTTGCCAATTTTTTGCCCTCTTTTACTTCTTTTCGTGGGTTTTTTAGTTCTACCTTTGGTCCTCCGCCTAGTTTTGTAATGGCTATCAATGTCTGAATCGGAACTTTCGCTCTCGCTTTCCTCTGTTGATGATTCGGATTCCTCGTTAGAGTTGATGTCAGAGCCAGCTTCGTAGTTGCTGTGTTCACTATCGCCACCATCGCCATCTTCCTCTTCTTCCTCCTCTTTATCCTCCCCTTCACTATTGGAGGCATCTACCTTCTTCTGTCTTGAACCGTAGCCATTGGTTAAGTTTGTCCTTGCTGTAATTGAAAAAAAAGAAGCTTTTTAAGATCAGGGGCCCTGTTTCAACAAACATATTTCCAATAGCAGAGAGTTAATAATGGTGATAGTGGTGTTGGTATTGATGCCGATGATGATAGTCGTGATGATGATAATGGTGGTGGTGTTGATGGGGGCGATGGTGGTAATTTTTGTTTTGTGGCTGGCAAAAATATGTGTTGAAATTAATTTCCTATATACCTGGCTTGATAGTACAATATCTAAGAAATTAACCTGATTGGTCATCTCTTCTCACTAATGCCCCTTTTGTCTCCTTGTTTCCAGTGTTGCTGTTGAATGTCTGTGGTCTATATTATGGTTGTTCCACCTTATATGTTTGTCATTTTGCCTTCGAAGAAGATTCTGCTAGGATCGAAAGCTTAGGCCCCTTTTGACTCTCTTATCTAAGAAATCAATAGACCTAATAAGACTTTCAATAGTCCACTTCAAATGTACATACAATTCTTTTTTTAATATTTAATTGATTTGGGCCAATGGGACTCATTGCTTACATGGTGATAAATTGATTCGTCTTTAATCGAAATTGGGATTATTTTCAACAAGTGCAATCTATAAGTTAGGCCACAAGAGATCTGTAAAATTAAAGATACAGTCAATTAAAAAAATCAATTATAAAAGTAAGGTTATTGAAATCTTGTGTTAAAGCAAAGCCATTTTCCTCAAGTCCAACAAGAGAAAGATGAAATTTATGGTTCTGATGAGTCTACAAACCAGAACTTTATGAAAGTTTCTAAGGAAAATAAGCATGGTAAGGTTATTATACTGTTGGTCATACTTTCGCTTTTATAATTTGAATCTGCAATTCCACTTACATCTTAACCTTGTCTTTCTGACAGGCTCTTCCTCTGCCTCTTCTTCCTCCTCCTCCTCCTCTTCTTCTTCCTCCTCCTCTTCCTCTTCTTCTTCCTCCTCATCTTCGGAGTCTTCTTCTCCTGATTCTTCTACCCCAACCTCCTCTTCTTCTTCCTCTTCCACCTCAGTATCATCATCTTCCTTTTCCTTCTTTACATTCTGTTCCTCGATCTCGGTTTCTTCACCGGAATCTTCTTCTTCTTCCACCTCCTCCTCCAACTCTTCTTCCTCTTCTACTTCTTCCTTGATGACTGGCTTGGCAGAAGGTTTCTTTCCCTTTGCCTTTCCTTTCCCGCCTTTCTTTCCACCCTTGGATTCAGCCTTTGATTGTTTGTTCGGAACTGCTTTTAATTTCACATTGGCTTGAGGTTCTGCACAGAAGGAAGCAAGAAAGCAAAATTGTAATTGCTCAAGTAACATTGTAGTCAAATAATGCCAATCCAATAATATTCAAAAGTACAGTAGCTTCAAATAAATTTAATGACAAGACACCAAGGTCAAGTATTCAGCAGGAAGGTTGAAAGTATTCTTATGTGTGTCTATCATCTACAAGGGAAGGCTAGATATTGACCAGAAGTGGTTGCCTAACACAACCCGCTTCTAAAGTTAAAGCCATCAGGTCTTCTTGGCTACACTGCTACTTGATCAAAGCAGACCTGCCAACCTCTGGGAATGAAAAATTGTATTCTGTGATATTAAAAACTGTATTTTTCCCCCAAAAAAGTGTATTTGATAATAAAATGTGTGGCGCTTTCGCTCATCGCGGCGATGATTGAAAAAAAAAAAGTTATCTGAAATTACATTGATCTAATAACCATATTTGTGTACGTTTTATGAAATAAAGATATATAGAGATAAGTTTTCTCAATAAATTACGATTTAAATTTTCATTTCATGAAAAAAAACCCCAAAAAACGTACTGCCGTATTTTGGTACTGGTTGGCTAGTCTGTCAAAGGACGTTGAAGCTTTTTAACTGATATATAGTCCAATGATCCTGCTCTCTAATAGGAAACTGCTTTTACCATGCAAACATCCAATAAATTGAAAAAAAAGAGTAAAATCCCTTTGAAATGAGAGATTGTAATGGTCTAGACTGATTATTTCCAAATATCAAGATGGCTGGGAAGTCTGAACAATTCAGTTAACTACTCACCAATATCGGTATCGGAATCATCTTCATCTTGACCGAAACCATTCAGCTGCTTTTTATGAGTTACCCGGGAAGTGTTGCCATGACAACCACTTGGTCCTGGCTTGTCCTTATCCTCCTCCTCCTCTTCCTCGCTCTCCTCTTTCCTTCTCTTCTTGGTAGACCTTGCCAATCGTCTCTGGATGACAGAGGGGCCGGGGGCGTCGATGTCGCTGGCGTCGTCATCGCCGTCCATGGAGTGACCCGTTGTCAGAGACCTTTTGACCTTCAACCGCCTGACGTGGCGCTTCTGCGGTGATTTGTGGCGATCCTCCGGACTAGACAGCATTTGCTTCCTCCTGGGATGAAAAAGAAAATCAATATTTACCCAATCATCAATGATCAATGAGAGTGGGGTTAAACCAGAGTTTTTAAGTGGTTCCTCAGAAATACAGTTAAGAAGGCACCTTAAAAAATGACTTGATCCATGTCATTCAAGCAGACATCCTGCTCAACTTCATTCCTCTCCAATCCACCAATTTCAACACAGACAGAACAATGGGGCATCCAGGAAACCAGTGCGAAAGACACTGAGCAACATTCCTGCTACAAAGCTCAGCACAGACTTTTGTAAAAGCACCCAAGATAATAACCCTTTAGAAGTGATCTGGGGCCATTTGCAGAAGGAGTTGCGATCAAACACAACTGGATTTTTAGCCAATCAAATGTGCACATTTGGGACTTATGCGTGATATTTTGACTTGCGATTAATTGCAGCTCTTTCGGCATCGGGCCCCATTGGTAATGACCAAATACCATAGGTTCTGTTTTTTCATAAAGACTTGTTATAATAATGCATGAACAATTTCTATAACAAATTTACTAACAGCCAATCAGATTAAGGGATGTCAGTAGCTTGTTAATGTTATTGCAAATTTGTTGTCATAACAGATTTTATGAAACAGGCCCCTGGTATAGACTAGTCCCCTGGCTGCTTCTTCATTCCCATAATTCCCTAGTGGGCGATTCCATATGTGTTGTACGGGACATTTTGATAACAATTTCTAGTTTCCTAGCCGAATGATTGGGCAATAAAATATTCTTTTTTGTCAATGATAAAGCTATAGCGGGTAGTCATGTGAAAAACTAATAACCAACACAAAAAATTTGATTATGAGTTGATTATAGGTGAAAATGTTATGTGTCATACGGGACGCAGAAATGTCCCGTACGACACGCAACATTTCAAGCTCTAATTCACCTGTGGACAACACATTTTTGTTGGTTGTCAGTTTTTTGCATGTCTACCCAGTAGTACTTTAAAATTAGCACAAAGCAAATTGGAGTTCTTTGTTCGTTTGGACAGCAGGTTGAAAAATGTTGTAAAATTTGCTAATTTTTCTAGCATGGAATCGCCCTAGTAGGTCACGTTATTTTCTGGATGAAACACATCAATCAACCACTATTCACATTCTAACACAACCACGCCACATGGAGTGGGATGGTCAACAAACTGTTTATGTGGGAACGTTTCACACATATCCTACACAAATATATACCATTCGTTTAAAAAAAAACAGAATTACACTGTGTGTCAAGTATGTCCATATGTAACCTACTTTTTCAAGCCAGTCTTGACCTGCTTCTCGTACTTGAGGGCTGAGCGATAGTTGCCGATTATCTTCAAGAAGTGTTCTTCAAAGACAGCCGACAACCTCAGGGTCATGCCATAAATCTAGAAAATTATTTAATAAATGATACACAAGTGAGATTTGGGTCATTTGTAAAAAAAGGAGAGTAACATTGACCAAGATGAGCAAGGTTGTCATATACGTGGGGGGGGGGTGAGAAGCTCCTAATATGCTATTCACATATACCAATCAAAATCGATTAGGGAGACTGAAATTCTGGACTCCAACATCACCAAACCTTTTAATTGATTGCAAGTTACAAGCTTCTGAAATAGTGCCATCTGATTGGCAGAGATTGTCACATAATTCTACAATTTTTAATTGTTAAACAGGTTAGAGGGGAAGTTCACCCTGACAAAAACTTTATTGTAAAAATAGCAGAAAAAATAATAAAAAATATTGCCAAAGGTTTGAGAAAAATTCATCAAATAATTAAAAAGTTATTAGAATTTCAATTATTTGATTTGTGACGTCATATGCGAGCAGCATTCCTACATAGCGAATGGTAAAAAATCAATGAAATGTCATTTTCTCAGAAAATTGAAAATGGTTTTCACTGTACCTTTTGTATATCAATAAACAAATCATTTCACACCCGATCATGAATAGAAAACAAAATTAAGTCATCAGGAACCATGCAAAATTTGAAATTCATGCATTTTATATTACATAACACATGGGGCAGCTGCTCGTTTATGACGTCACAAATCCAAAACTTTGAACTCTAATAACTTTCTTACTCTTTAACGGATTTTCCTCAAACCTTCACCAATATTTTTTACTATTTTTTCTGCTATTTTTGCAACAAAGTTTTCTTCAGGGTGAACTTCCCCTTTAACAAAACACTTGTCCAAATCCATACAAGTATGTTTAATGAATGTTAACAGATGTATTTGAAAATGATGATACCTCTGTCAGTAATTTATGTCTAGTGGAGCAATACGAGAGTAGTCCCCACCCTACATCAAAATGACAGTAAATTTAAATAAATTTAAATTCCCCTCGAATTATAAGAAAACTTTTTGCAACATTAGATAATAAAAACATCCTCATTATTGGTCTGATTTTGTTCAACTTTCACTGGACACCCCCCTCTTATTTATCTCACCAACATTTTATACCACTTTGGTTTTATTCCTCCATTAACTATAAACACACAACACTCTGACTTACTCTTGATTTTTTGTTTGGAGTGAAGCTCTTGGCGTTGGTGAACATCAGCCTGATGTCTTTACCAAGGTCCATAGGATCCCGGTAACTCCCGCTGGCAAACTGTTGTTTGATTGTTGACAGATCCATCGGGTGGTCAATAATTTCTCTATACTCCTGCATGACGTGGTGATAGTGAAAAATATCTGTTTATGATTAGGGTCCATAAAATATCATGTATTAACAGTGGTGCTAAAAAGTTAGTGAACCCCCACAATAATATACAAAAAATATTAGCTGAATACAAAAGACTAATAATTTAATATATCATCTCCTTTATCAGGATAACTCCCTACTCTTTACCAAAAATAGTCAAATATAAAAATGGAAAGGGATAGTGAATTTATAGAGAAGCTGGCACCTATAATAACTATTTCTTGTGACATCTGTCAGAATGTACTTACAGGATAAGCCCTTTCATCAACCGGTGTCCTGAATGGCTCCGAGTCATGGCAATCCCACATGTCTTTGATGAGTGTCTTACATTCCTCTACCCATGCCTTGGAGTTATAGCAGGCACGGTTCTTACGCTTCTGCTTCTTGGATGGCGATCCCTAAGAAAATGGATAATAATTATGGTATAATTCATTCATTTTATTCATTTCATTCATCATTATTCCTAGTAAAATCAAAAGTAATGTATTCATCATTACTGTTTATGATTTTTGAGCAGTGGACCTCTTTGAACTTTGATCAATTCAATAAATCAAAATGAACCTGTACTGGACTAAATTAATATTCATTGCATTTTGCAAATGTAACCTACATGTATTTGTGAATTGTTTAATGGATCGATATATGCAGTATTTCATCTTATGCATCTGAGGCTTTCATAACTTCACTTAAGAATATCTTGTTGCTGTTAACCACTGATTAGGCCAAGGGGATAGCTATCATGTAGTGATATGATGCCTATGCTAGTTTTTCCTCTTATTTTTCCCTGTGGACTCTTATTAGAATTAGAAAATTAATATGACAAAATTCTTACCTTCTTGCCTTTTGATCTGCCACGTTTATCCTCACTCCCAGAATGAGAGTCGTCCACGCAGACATCAACATCACTATCCTTTGTGATGCGGTTGTAGATGTCCATGGCATCGTCACAGTGATCGTCCCTGTTGAATGAGAAATGATGAGATTGAATCGATTGAAACGAACAACGTCACCAGAATTATAATCAGAATCATAATCACTGTCATTACAATTATCATCATCACTATCACCATCTTCATCTTATCATCATCTTCATCATCATCAGCATCATCATCATCATCATCATCATCATCATCATCATCATCATCATCATCATCATCATCATCATCATCATCACCATCATCATCATCATCATCATCACCATCATCATCATCATCATCATCATCATCATCATCATCATCATCATCATCATCATCATCATCATCATCATCATCATCATATCATCATCATCACCACCACAATAATCCCGATCTTCCTCCTCATCATCACCACCATCATCATCATTTATCATCATGATCATCCACTTTATTCCTGAAATTCCTCCATACTCACTTGATGACCTCCATAAGAATCTTGACCAGAGTCTCGGCCCACTGGACGATGATGCTGTCCTTCTCGTTGAACAGGAGGGCGTTCTGCTCCAGTTTCCTGACCTCCCACTGGAGCGCGGTGATACGGCGGTAGAACCGGCGCTCCAGGCGGCGCATGATGGTGCTGAGGTCTGTAGGGTAAGGCACCATGGAGGCATACAAGGGGTAACGGCTCAGGTCCACCGGGGTGTTGAATTGCTCCGCAATACGAAGCTCCATTACCTAGAATAAACATAATGAATAACAATAGGCATTTACATAGCACCATCTACCTAGAAATATTCTATTCCATGGTGCACTGATATCATTATTACCCCAGCTTCAGCTCGAGCTGCCTTACAGTGCTCTGTGCATTCAAGGAATCAAATCCTGCCAAGTACCCATTCACCTCAACTGGGCTGTGTGCAGCATAACATGGATAAATTTCTTGCTGAAAAAAAAAGAAGCCATGGCTGGGATTTGAACCCTAAACCCTCTATTTGAAAGACGAGTTGTAACCACTAGACCACAATGCCCCCCAAGGCATTGACACTGAAGAGAAATGACACTGCACATGGCCCATTATGACTAATATATTACAATATAATTCAAAGACATGTTCCCCTCTTGAATAGTCATCTGACATCATTAGAGGTGTCTTGACTCTGATAAGTCTCTTGAACGTCCGAGTTCAAATCCCACGTTGCAACGGTATCCTTTGGCAAAGGCGTTTTATCTACATTTCTCACCCTCCTCTCTGGTGTATTAAGTGGGTACCCAGTAGGTAGGAATTCCTTAAAGCCAAATCATGGTAGACATGCTTAAGATGGGCTAACATAATTCAGCACTTAAAACATTGAGTCAATTATCATCAAAATCGGAATCAATCTCTTTATATTATATGAGGTATAAAGGCCTGGGCTCCATCTTACAAGGAGTCGTGATTGATTCGCATCAACAACAGCTATGGAAAGTCAACAATGTCAACATCTAAAATGAATGTTTGTTCAAAATGTTTTCTGTCTTCCTACATTTATTCTTTTCTTGAAAATTCAGAGTGCTTCTTTTAGTTTACAAAGGACAATGTGGAAATTTCCTGTAGAAAAAATGATGACATTGATGGATTTAATAATAATAATAATAATAATAATAATTGGCATTTATATAGCGCTTTATCAATCTATGACTGTTCAAAGCGCTTCACAATCATTATTACACGGTCACTGGATTCATAGCATTCCAAGCAGCCTGTTAGGCGCAAACTTGCTAAACCAACCACAATGACGGTTGTTTCCTACCGGTACCCAATTAGCACCTGGGTGAGAGTGGCAAAGTGTGGATTGACGCCTTGCCAAAGGTGCGCTAGGCCATGGTGGGATTCGAACACACGACCCTCTGATTACAAGGCCAGAGTAAGAACCGCTACACCATGGTGCTTCCATATATTTGACATCATATCAATTGTAACTCTTTGTAAGACAGGGACCCTGTTATCTTACCTGTTGTAAGCATTTAAGTAGTCTATCACAGCAAGTATCCCTGTCTATATCTCCCCACTCCCCTGGACCTGGAACATAAAGCCTGGCAAATAGCTCATCGTCTGTTACAGGTATACTACCTCCTTTATTATCAGGCATATCTAAAACGATGGAAAGTGTGAGAACATGAAATAAAGTAATCAAAATCTAACTAATGTCTATTTCCCCAGAGAAACAACAAATGAATTGTGATACATGAATATGCAAAACATGATCACCAACAGTAGGAGGCAGGTAAATTCATCAAAATATTTATATTATATAAAACATATGTTTAATGTTTGGTACATGTATATCATCAAGTACATGAAAAATACAATTTACATTTAATAAGAAAGAGCATGCTGATACTGAATATACACTAGAGCTACTTACATTTTTTTTAAAGCCAGTTTATTATTGACACAGTCCATGTGTTAGCAGATAAACATCTCTTTAATAGATCAAACTAGTTCACAGAATTACTATCAATTGGTATGCATCCATCCGACTGTTTCCGACATATCAACAAAAATACATAAATGTATGAATTTTTGTTAGTGCCTACTTTGTTTCCATTAAATGGTCGAGATACAGTGAGAGTCATGCAAATTTTGTTGGCCTACTTTCACAGTACTTTGTTTTTTTTCATCACTAACTCACCAATGAATCTGGGCTCAATGAATTGTGACCCTCAGAGTGGAATATGTACATGTTCAGAATACATATTTTTGAAATTTCTTGAAGGCTACAGCAACCTCTTGTTTGTTTTTTTTTTTCTGGATAGAAACAATGGAATAAATCATTATTTGGAAAATAATGAAGTAATATACTCACTCTCCTCGTCGATCTGCTCAAGATCCCATGGACTCATTCGCTCACATTCTCCATTATCCCAGCTGAAAATAATAAAAAAATCTTTGAAAACTATACTGCATTTAATGGAAAAGGAGTAGTTTGATTAGCAGAGATTATCATTATCAAAAGAAGCTTTTCCCCACCCCCAATGATTTTCTATGCATGAATAGGAGTATGAGAAAGGGAGCTACCATGAGCGGGTTCTTGTTGAAAAATGTAAACCAAAGCAGCTCAGACTGTCGTTAAGGTGCTAAAGGCTGGTGACTAGGGAATTATCTAAATCTATTTCTCTAAAACAGTTGTTGATTTTACAAAGCTTTTAGCAATAAAAAAATTATACAAAAAAAAGAATACAAAGCAAAAATAAACAAATACATTCAGGATTCTTGCAGATTGATACAAAGAAAAGCAGCTCAGATTGTTGTTAATGTACCTAAAACCATTACTATGGACTATCTAAGGTCTTCTCTCAAATATTTTGCTTTACAAAAAACACGAATAAGAAGCAAAAAATGAATAAATAAATACATGCTTGAAGGCTTGTTTCAAAGAGGTCCTACAGCCTCAAGCCATATCCAAGGGACAGAAATGCATATGGTAACTTACTCTACGAGGTAACACTGGAACAGACTATCAGGATGTTCTGGGTCTAGCGGACTGTGTGCAACGATAGTCCCTTAGGGAACATAAATTCGCGGCAGCATATGGTGACTTACTCTACAAGGTAACACTGGAACAGACTATCAGGATGTTCTGGGTCGAGCGGACTATGTGCAACGATAGTCCCCTGCCACCAGGCATCATCGATCATCGCCCTGAAGCGATCTTTCAGCTTCCACTTCATGGCGACTGATTGGTCAAAGTGTTGACGGAGGACTAGGAAATCAATGACATCCGGCATGTCATGGTATCTGTGAGGTAACAGAAATAATGGAATGCAGTTACATATTAAGAAAATACAATGAATTCAGGCTCTTCCTTGGCCATTGAGTGTTCTACACATGTTCACTAGTGGCAGGAAATGAAATTGTAACACCTTCAACAAAACAAAAAAGAGAGAATTTATGAATAAATGGAATGGATATATTTCAGAAAGAACTTTAATTTGGAAAGAGATATAAGGGAATATGAAGGCCTATAATTTCAGAACCAATCTGATTTTCATTGATACAATTTCCTTCCAAACACAGTCATTTTTAATGGCATCAAATCATCATGATCTTTGACATAACAAAAATGAACACAAGCTTCGAAATGGCAATACCTATTCTTCATTTATTAATTACAATAAATGTGACAATGTTTCATCAAACTTTTTATGGCAGGGTTTGAAGTGATCCATAAGACCATCAAGGCCATGGACTTGGATGTCCTCTTGACTGGCCTCATCACCCCTCCTATTGGCCTTGGAATTCTTTGTGCCCTTTTTAATTTTTTTTTCACTTGTGCTTTTATATAGAAATTTGCCCTATATCAAAGTGGTCTAACCATATGAATTTTTTTTTTTTTTAAAATAAGACCTTATATGGGTTTTAGTGTATATGTATGCAATTCATTTCTACACAGCAAAAAGACAGAAAAACAGTTATTTACTTAATGGAGAAGCTTCCGCCGGTTGATTTCCTTGTCTCTGGATCCATGAAAGCAAGTTTCAGCCCACACAGTGTAGGGGGTCCAACCTGGTACTTGATACCCATCACACGTACTAACTCATGGTCCTGAAAATAAAAGAAAGAAGCAAGAAATGGAGATTATTTCATACATTGGCTGAGTTTCCTACAAATACTACTATCATTATTTCAATCATCATCTATTCATGGCAGTCATCATCATCATCATCATGATTACCATTGTCAAATCTATTACCATACTATTATGCTACAGGTCCAACTTCTTCCTCTCCCTTCCCCAGTCCCTCTCCTTCCTCCTACTCCCACCACCCCACCTCCTCCTCACTTCGCCTCCCCTTCTCATTCCTCCTCCCATTCCCAGAGCTGCCAACTTGAACAAGAGAATTTCAGTATTTTAAAAGTAGAAAATCAGTATTTTGGTGAGGAAATCAGTATTTCCGAAGAAATACCATGGAACATAGAAAACTGAAACTTAGAAATCAGTATTTTGCATGAAACCATCAGGATTCTTCTCATTTTTCAGCACTAAATACTGAAAATGAGTACTAGTTGGCACCTCTGCATTCCTGTCCCCATCCCCTACTCCCGTTCTCCCTCCCACCTTGCCCTCTCATCCGCTCTCCTTTTCCTTCCCACCCTCTGCACCCACTACAACTCCTCCTCCCATAAATCCTCCTCCAACTTCCCCTCTCCTCTCTCCTTCCACTTCATCCTCCCCTCCTCCAACTAAGCATTCCCTCTCCCACCACCCTTCCCCTACTCCCCTCCACCTCATCTTTCCTTATCCACACCTACCCTCTTCTCCCACACCTTCTCCTCCCTTACCTCCTATTCCTACAACTTCCCCTCTCCCTTTCCTCCAACCTCATCCTTCCCTCCTTCTTCCTCATACCTCTCCCCTACCCCCTCCCTCTTTCTCTCAACAAACACCATACCAAAGCATAAATCCAACTCACCCTGAGATTAATTTTGGTCCAATGCTGTTTCTTGGGTTCTATGTGGTATACCTTCCTCTTCTTGACTGCGGCAACATACGCCTCATGACCCTGCCGAAAGTACATCACCTCATCCCCCATCTGAGGCACGTAGGGGGTGCGCCTTGGGGTAGCGTCGGTGATCCAGAGAGGAGGCTTCATCTCCTCTGGAAGTTCCGCCATCGGTTCTGCGTCGTCCATCTCCATGTCATCGATAAGGGCCTTCGGGGGCTGAAATAAGAAACTCACAGGATTAATGACTATGGTAATTTACAAGTTATTGATACTAATATTATTCAGGCATTTTCAGGTATGAATTCTGTGAACTCAATACCGCAAAGACTGACAAAATAAGTGAGCTAGTTAAAGGTTGAAGATGTTCTGTCAAATTATCTAAAGTTATCACAAGAAAACAGAACAGATGGAAATATACTCAAAACATAATAACTACATCAACTATTTATCAAAAAGTTCCCAACCACCTTGATGACGCAAGGGGAAATCCTTCCATGTCTTGTCACCAGCGTGATTGATTCACACAACAGCTTGAGCAAAAGAAACATTTGACAAGTTATGGTACAGGTCATTCAAAATTTAGGTACAGAAGTTCTAATAATTCAAAGTGTGCCTAATATGAATGAAAGACAAGAAATCCAACCTGGGCACTTGTAACATAGCGAGCTAATATCACTAACTGTTTTCTCAAGGTTTGCAATGGAGTTACAGCTACACTTTATTTTACATTTACATCTTTTCTATGTCAGTTCTTTTGAGTAGAATGCCAGTCGAATGATTAGGATCTTACCCTTCTTTTCCTCTTTGATTTCACTGGGGTTGCTGATGGAGTCTTCATGGGGGAAGAGCTAGACTCCCCTCCAGACTCCCAGGGCATTTCTCTCCTTCTTGTCTTCTTCTTTGGTGGTTGGAGGTTGATGCCCGCATCAGCCGTCCAATCAGAATACTCACTGGATTCACTGAAAAATATTTATGTATTCAATTTTTGAATTATCTTGAACCCCAGTATGTATCACATATCAGATGTTTCCAGAAACATATTACCTTACTTGAAATTCCTTTTCTACTGGGGAATGATGCAATGGGAAATGCTATCTAGTTCATAATTACCATCAGCATTGTCAACACTGTCAACATCACCAGTATCATCATCATCACCACCACTGTCATCACTGTCAATGTCATCACCATCATCGTCATCATCATCGTCATCCTCATCATCACGATTATCATCATCTCTCACACTCTCTCTCTTGTTTCAATTCATCTGCTCTTTGTAGACTGGAGGGAAATTCCACATCATCATCATCATAACCATAACAATATCAACGATACTAATTATAACAATGACATTAGGGATATATATGCCATGGATGACAAAGCCGACTGTCCTTGTCTGATAATAAACGCTGGGAATTACAGAAAATATTGGGTCAGGTAGATTTATAAGGTCACATCTGCTCCCCTTCATGCAGAACCTTCCTGGAATGAAATGTCTCTGTTTTCTAGTTATTATTTATTATGGCTTGAGCCTTGAGCAGCCTGTAAATTCAAAAGTGAGAATAGAAAAAAAAAGAAATGGGTGTCTGGGTGTCTAGAGTACAAAAAGGTTTATTATTTAGTGGAATTGGCCTTATGTTGGATAGCTAAATACAGCTTTAACATCATTTTTGTCTCACCTTTCATGTTCGCTTGTACTTCGCCATTCAACCTCCTCCTCTGACGTCTCTGCTCCAGTCATTGCTCCTTCATCCGCAGGCTGAAAGATAAAAGAAATACCTCAATTGTTTGGTCAGTTTTCCAAGCTGACATCCAGGCAATATCTCTAATCTACACATTTTATGATGCCATGCATTGCTCTTTCTACACATCATTTCAATAGAGAACAAAGAGCTTGTGAAAATGGTCTCTAAATAAATACAGACTTACACTCAATATATTTCCAGTTTCCCTATCCTCTGTTCCCTTCACTTCTACCTTTTGCCTTTCGTTTTTGCCACCACATCCTCTCTCTCTCTCCCCCCCTTCTCCAGCCCTCCCCCCTCTTCTCATTCCCTAAACCATACCTCATCTACATCAGTGAGTGTATCATTCCTTTCATCTCCTTTCACAACTTCCTCAACCCTCAGACCTCTCCATCTACCATCATTCCTCCTCCCCACCCCTCCTCCCCCCTTCATTCCCCACCCCCACCTCCGCCTTCCCTAACCTTACCTCATCCACATCAGTGAGTGTATCATCGCCTTCATCAGCTACCATTTCCTCCACCCTCATTCTCCTCCTTCTCTCCTCCTCCATCCCAATACCCTCCTGGAGGGGAGTCCCATCCTGGTTGGCTCTGGTCCTGTAGTTGTGGTTTGCCGTCTTCTTTGGCTTCTTCCTTCTCCTCAGTCTCTCATAGGAGTCGCCAGAATCAGTCTGCAAGGTCAAATGTGTTGTTAAAAACATTTAATGGTTCTTGTGTAACCAAACTTCATAGATTAGATTCTCCCTCATACAAGGATGCCTACATTCCAAACAGGGGCCTGTTTCACATACTTACGATTTACCATGATGGAAACTTTGATTTTGATTGGCTGTTGAGCCCCCTTACCATGGTAGTTATACAAGAATGGCCAAGTTACTATAATTCTAAGTCATTTATGAAATGTATCCCATGGCTGGAGGATTCACTAAGATTAAGAGGCATGATTTTGTGACAAAACCTTGCACCTTTCTTGCAAAAAATCAAGTAAGGTAATACAGTTATGGAAACTTCAATAAAACCTTCAATATTTTAGCCAAAACAAATAAAAAAAATCATGAAAAAAAGAGTTGACAACTCTGCTTCTACCTCAACACATAGCAAGCAATCTGATAATACTACATTAATATAATTATCAAACCCCCACATTGAAATATTGGAAAGAGGCAAATGTATGTATATCCAACCCCTATATTGTGGCACTTCCCTGAAAAGATACGTCTATATTCTTTTTAGTCCATATCAGAAGTTGTAATATTTTCATGCATTGGGTAGTTCATGTATTTCGATAGACTCACCGTTTCAACTGGAGAGGGCATCACCTTCTTTTTCCTTTCTGCCTTGAACCGCCCGGACGCTTCCTCATCTAGCTTTCTCCGAAACTCTTCCCGGAACCTAAAAAAAGATCAAAGTAAATGGGGCCTTTGATAATAACAAGGAAAACACAATTTATTCGTCTATAAAACACCTGAGCTACAAATAGCATTATATTGTCTGGCTCAAATAAAACATTAACGTCAAAATCAATCATAAAAAGTGTTGCACACATCTCCATCCAAGCCAAATATGTATGCCAAATCCCAAGCTCAAAATTTTAGAAGGGACACAATCACCACAAGGGTCGAACTCATACACCGTAACACATTATTATCAGTATATATACATATTATATATATATATCTCTTTAATATTCCCTCTGAAATTTGTTTCGCTGGGATATAGTTCTTGCTAGCTACAGCTGGATTCTCTTTGCAGATCATGTGACCAGGGCCCTGTCTTAAGAAGAGTTACGATTAATCCAATCAACCACAACTATGGAAAGCCAGCAACGTCGACATCTAAACAACATATTTGTTAAATATATTTTCTATATATGTTATGTATTCATACATTCATTGTACTTCTCTTTGTGTACAAAGGACATTACAATTCCAGTCGAAAAAAATTATGACATTGATGGAATTCCTTGTATTTAAAGGTTTATTGGATCAGTTGTAATTCATTGTAAGTAAGACAGGCCCCGGATGTGTCCCATATACACAAACAGATGATACAATATTAATCAGCTTACCTCGCCACAGCATACGACAATGCCGGCACAACCATCCTTGTTTTGAACGACAGCAGTTCCGCCTGGGATGCCCTCTGGCTGACGGGAACGTTTCCGGTGGCCTGACGGACACCCTCTATCTCTCCTGCTCTCCTTAATCCTCTTGGGGACATAGACGGGGATAGCGGACCATTTGCTATGAATGAATGGAGGAAAGCAACTAAATTTTTCATACTAATCACACCTACATTTACATGAAAAATTGGAATCTTTTTGCCTCAATCCAAACATTTTCCACAATTCTACTTTGTTAAGAATGCAATAAATTAATGTCATACATAGGCACTTTAACACATACTTTGGATATCACCAAACTGTAATAAATTATTTGTTAAATCCTTAATTTTATTAGACTTGTATAAGGCTTAATTCTCATCAACCTAAGGGGGAGTAAGTTTATCCTTAAGAAAAATACTTAATACAACTCACAAATGTGCAGGGGTCTGTTTCATAAAACTTTATATAATAACAAATTTACAATAACAGTTGAAAACTACAGAAATCCTTAAATCTTATTGGCTGACAGTGAATTTGTCATAAAGATTGTGCATTTGCTATTACAACATGTCTTTATGAAACGGAACCCAAGATTTTCTTAATAAGACCACTGTAATGGTAACCTATGTCTTGAACTAGAGCCTTGCTCTGACACATTTATATAGACCAACTGTTGAAAGCTTGTCTTCACTGTACCTGATCTACCAGGAGTACGAGGGCCCTCCTGCTGGGGCTCCCCCCTCTCCTCATCCTGCTCCTGCTGCATCCGATGAATCAGTTCATCCAGGAGACTAGCGGCTTGATTGGCCTCGTTCTCCTCATTCAGGGGCTCCGGCTCCCTCATCTCTCCTTCCCCAATCACTTCGTTATTACCTGAAAGAAGGGAATAGCACGTATTATAGCATAATAATTGGAAAATACATCACATAAGATTTTTATAACTTATTATCATATTTCTCTCATGTTGTTAATACCCCAGTCTTTACCTTAATGTTCAAACATGGAAAATATGGGGTACTAGTATCTCATTTAACACAAGAAAGGATCACCAGTCATTTTAAAATTGTGCATAACTTTAATACAAACAGATTTAGGAAGCCACCCCCTGAAATAAATTATATCATAAATCTCTTACACAGACATGAATGTAATAGAAAAACTACAAAAAATATCTAATATATTAAAAATTATATCGATACAAAAACTACAAAAATAGCTAATGTATAAAAATCTATGTCAATACAGTAAAACTACAGTGTCTTGTGATCTCAACTAACCATTTTCAGCCACACCAATCTGGGGAACCAGTGCGTTGTCAGTGCAGTTCTCTCGTCCTGGAACAAGCCTCTGGTACCTAGGGGGGTGGGGGTTCCCATCGATATCAACCAAGAAGGGCGGGGGCATGAGGTGGGGTGCCTGTTGCGTCTGTTCATCAAGGACGTAATTATTGGCATCACGGACTAGAGGGCGGTAGTCGGTGTGGAAGAACTGCTCTCTGGGAACCTATATAGAGAAATTTATTTAACATAATTTCTCATCAACTATATCAAAATTAAATTAATTGTATTTCAATGTATTAGTAATAAGGGGGGGGGGGGGAAGCTAAATTCATTCTTAGAAAGGAATTTTTAAAGCAGAATTGTAAATAAATTTTTAATAATAATAATAGGAATTTATATAGCGCCAATTTTTATTTATTTTTGGTGCAGTTTCTTTGCCTTGTTAATTACTTCAGAGGATATACTTTTCTTCTTTTATCATAGATCAAACAAACAGATATAATCAAAAGTGACTCTTTTCATACAAACTACAGCAAAGCCTAAACAGGGATGTGGGTGACCACAAATATAGTTGAAATTGCAAAACAAAATATTCTTTTTATACAAAGTACACAAACAGCTGATGGTAAAAAACAGAAATAACTGAAATGAAATAAAAAGCTGAACTCTAACACCCTGCTTCAAACAAGAATGGTTGTGAGAACTGACCTTGTCGTAAGGTTTGCTTGAGCCCATGCCAAAGATGCTGAAATGACCATGTGAATCCGTGGCTACAAACTGCTCTCCGGTCGGTGAGAACTTGCAGTCGTAGATAGACCCGTACCCCTGGCCCTCAATCTGAAGAAACGAGATTGGCAAGTATACAAATTAATGAAAGTGAATAACTCACCTATAAAGAGCGATGGGGATATAAAATATAGATGGGAGTCATTTTTATGTAATACCAATCATGTCGTTCAGAGTTGTATTGGAAGGGGGGGGGGTCTCCCAAGAAAAGGAAACAAAATTACATGACTTAAATGGAAAAAGATACAGATAAATGGTCATAGATAAAGAGCACTGCTAATAGAATATAAAGGTTGCAAATTTAGGATACCATTAATATCCTGAATGAATTCAGAGAAACAAGAAAAAAAAAGTAATATCCACGACAGACTAACTTACCGTATTGAGAAACCGGTAGAGCTGCTGACCAGTGGTCAGATCCCATAGGAATATTAGACCATCGTGACCCCCACTCAGGAATATCCTGACATCTTTAGGGTGACCTTCCAGGACGTATACCTCATCCGTGTGACCCTATGGTAGAAACAAAAGAAAAAGAAATTGTGAGTTTGGTAGACATATCATCACAGCATTCATATTTTCAAAGAAACACTTAATTGTAAGGATCATAAGAAATAATACAAAATAATACCAAAAAAATACATACAAGTTACATATGTCATACCAAATAATGAAAAAGAGTAAAAAAATATAGTAAACAATATCAAATGTTGATTTAGTGTAGTTCATAGTTGTCAAACCATCTCACAGGATTAATGGGCTGGAGGAAAAACACAATAAGGGCACAAAATACACACAGGATTCGGAAATGCTTGCATAATACAGGACTGTGAACTTTTCATATCATGCAGGCAGTACTCAGGGCTTCATACAAATGGTTATAAAGCATAGGGCCAGCTAAGAAGTAGAGCCTGGGAAAGAGCTACTTTACTCACATATAGCTCATAGACCAGTTTGCCACTGTTGGAGTTCCAGACGCGCAAGGAGTGATCATTGACCGCAGTGACCACGTAGTAATCATTCTTATCCCATCCAACCATTGTTACCCGGTGTTTGACAATCTTGTTGCCCTCGTCAAGACCTGGTGCTTTGGAACTGAGAAGAGGGAATTGAAACATCAAACTCAATTGAATAACAAATCCCACTCAAAAACTTTTAAAGAATTCTCATTTTTTAAATTTTCATTATAATTTTCATCATTTCATTTTCAATTCATCTATTCACTCACTTTTTATCTTCTGTAGTTTTCATTACTATCTTTATTCATTATTTATTATCCTCATATTCATCATTTATTATCAAAGTTCTTTGATTTTTTTCACATTTAAAAGACAAATTGGTAGTTAAAAAAAAATAAATTCCACCTGTCATGTGATGAGATTATCCATTCAGAATTTATACAGGGTAAACATTGATGATAGGCAAAGATAGCCATCTCAGCTTTGTGTCTTCTTCTTTTCCTTCATCACTACAGTTCTTACAATCTTCATTATTATTATTATCATTTGCATGGCAATCATAATAATCATCATTGTCATTGGCACTACTATTGCAATCATCATCAGTAAGATATTCAACATAATCTTCATCACATGATTTGAATTATAGAGACAGTGATTTTCCATTTCAAAAAATAGTCTTTTCCGTTCCTGAAAATCTGTAATTCCATTTCAACTTGATCTGTAATTCCACTTCAACTTCATCTAAAAATGGAAATTCCGTTTTGTCACTGAAAATGTACACAGCGAACACCTGAATTCTGTTTTGCAAGGGTGAATTCCATGAATTTTTACATGAATAGTATTACCAAACGGAATTTCTGTTTCATTTACTGGTAAAATGGAAAATCACTGTCCCTAGAATCACAACCTACCCTGGTAATCTAGAATTCATGTTGAGGAGGATGCTCTTCCAGCCTTGCCTCTCGTATCGCCACACCCTGGCCGTACCATCTTTACTGCCGCTGATGAAGCGAGACCCAGAATGGCAGAATCCAATGCTATCCACTCGATCCTAGATAACAAAAGAATCACAGTATCCATGGTAACCATCGCAAAACTGTCAAGGATATTTAATGATTTTGAAATGAATAGTTCATAAGAATTTTCATAGAATACAGCTTTAGGGGGTTTTGCAAGAAAATATATGCAGTTGAGCAGTTGATCACAAATTTTCTGCTTCAATTCTAAAATCAATAAACCATTTTAGCTGTGGCAAATCAGATTGCACTCCTTGTTTCAAGAAGCAGGTCAGCAATAAATAACAAATTTATAATTAATTGCAAGACATATTTTGGTTTTACTAATATTACTGTATTGAAAATAATACAATCTGAAATGTGTTTACATATGCAATATACAAAATAATGATACAAAGTGTATAATCACGATACATAATGAATACAAAATAACACTGAGCATAAACTTCACTTTTTAATAACAATAATTATAATAAAACATTGAATGCAGGAGACCGCCATCACGAGCGGTTAAGCTCGAAATTGATGGCAGCCTCACTAAGGGAGACGTCAGTGAAACATGTGAAACTGTTGATTGATCAGTGGACTGAAAACAGACTTGCAATTAATTACAAGTTTCTCCATTAGAGCACCAGTGTGTTCTGTTTTTCCTCCTATTTTGGCAAGCATAACAACTTTGAAAATGTCATGAAACACAACTTTCAATTTTAATCAAAGCTTCAATGCATGTCTCAATTTCAGGTAACCCTCTTTTACGGGCAAACTTGCAGGAGTTGATGTTTAATAAGTGGAAAATCCAAAGCAGTCAACGCAATTTTTAGACCCTGTACATGCAAAACATGTGTTATACATGTGGAGCATTGTGGCCTAGTGGATTAGACTTCTGACTTTGAAACAGAGGGTCGTGGGTGTCAATCCCAGCCATGGCGTAATTTCCATCAGCAAGAAATTTATTCACATTGTGCCGCACTCAACCCAGGTGAGGCGAATGGGTACCCGGTAGGAAGAAATTCCTTGAACGTTTAAGTGCGTTTAGGTAGCCCAGCAACAGCTGGGTTAATAATAATAGCAGGGCCCACTGGGAGAACAGATTTCAAAACTGTAGTGGCTTCCCTGGGTAAATATACCTATATTATTATTATTATTATTATTTATATATACCTCTTCTATAAAGTCAATTTTTTTTTAAGTTCAACAGATATCTGTGGTACAACTTGATTAGCCTTGAGCGCAGTTACCTGTGTGTTTTGTCAAACATGTTTCACTGACGTCTCAACAAAATATATTAAGATTGAGACAAGACCGTTTGATTGATTTTGAAATGATTTTCCTTACTGTATGTGCCTCAAGCTCTGTTACTTTCTCAGGTGGGATAGTGTTGAAGTTGTAGACTCTAATGGCATTATCTGTTCCACCAGCAACGAGGAATGTACCACCTATGAAAAAAATCAATAAGAATGACATCAGTGACCATGATGCTGAAAAAAAATTAAGTTAAAACTAGCAAAAAGTTTTCATTAATCATTATTTGTTTCTTTCGTCAAGTAGGGCAATTTGTTCAAGTTGAAGCAATGAAATTAGTACTTGCATAAAGGTAAAAAAAATATTTTGTTTTGGGGGCTTCTTTTTGCATCTGATTGCCAAAATATGCAAATTTGGACATTGCAAGTTAATTGCAATTAATGGGGACTTTGGTTCAAAATTGCCGAGCCAGGTCCCCATTTAATTATTCCCTGCTTGCATAATGCATATCAATTTACAAGATTCCCCAAATTAAATTTATGATTCATAGCATAAATGGGAGCAGCTTGCAATTTCTCATAAAATTAAAACTTTTACACCCAGTTACTCTTATATCGTATGATGCTATTTCCACCAATTGATTAATATTTTTGTCTCATTTTTTTAACAATTTGGCAATGAAATAAGCTAGCCCTTTGAGGGGAAAAGGAAGTTAGAAGACTTACCAGGACTAAAAGACAGACAAAGCATCTGTGAGCCAGGTCTGTTTCGCTCTTGGAATTTGATTGGCTTGTTACTACAATCACAAAAAGGAAAGAGAGAGAATAAGTAAATGACATGAAAAGCTACATCAAATAAAGCAAAAATTTAATACAACAGGAATAATTAGGAGAAGCATGTGGATGGGGAGGAAAAGCAGATGGAAGAGGAGGAGGAAGAAGAAAAAGAAGAGGAGGAAGAAGAAAAGAAGAAGAAATGGAAAAAGAAGAAATGGAAGAAAAAGAAGAAGAAGAGGAAGAAGAAGAAGAGGAAGAGAAAGAAGAGGAAGAAGAAAAAGAAGGAAGAAGAAGAAAGAGAGAGATAAAGCATATTGAATGAAAAAAAATCAAACTTACTTGAATTTGAGAGTTTCTTTCTCCCATACCCAGATACACACACATCCATCTGCACCAGTAGAAGCCATGTAACGAGCTGATCCTCTGACGTATGGAGAGAACTAGACAAGACAAAATAGAGAAAGCTCGTCAGTAGAGAGGCCATAGTGAGCAAATATTTCAACAAAAAAACATAACAAAAAGGTTAAAGGGAGATTATTGTCCGTTTTCATAAGGAATTTGACACAATTCGGATGTAAATCATCCAGAGTGGAAAAGACTTATAACCAGCAGACGTTATGGAATACCACTGGAAATTGCGTTACAGGGAAGTCATTAATGCACTGTGCCTGGCTTGACTGTAACCCGAGGCTAAGCAGGCTGGGCCAAAGAGTTTCTCACTGGTACACCAGAGTTTGCTTACCCCCACAGATGTCTCTGTTGCAGGTATTATGCCCACTTATCATTAACTGGGACAATGATCATCATTGTTTTTTCTTGCATAGCTTGATGTGAACCAAATGTGAAATAACCACAAGTATCACCAAAGGTGATTTATACATGTATCCTAGCCCTTTCACTGCAGTCTTAAGTGAGGAAATGCATGGCATAACGATTGCAATGCCTGTTTTGAAAACAAAAGCAAGATTAACAAGATTAGGCAAAAGCAGAAAATAAAGTTGATATAGACAAACATGATCATCGACCCAGTCGACCCTTCAATTTGTGTGAAAACCACATACAGCTTACCTCCAACGATGTAATCATAGCTGTGTGGCCCATCAGTACAGCCACAGGAGTGAGTGACTGAAGGTTCCAAACCCTTATCACTTTATCATTGCTTGCTGCGGCAATCAGCGTGTTCTCGTAGTTCACGTTCATGTCCACGATCTCGGCAGCATGCCCTCTCAGGGTGGCAAGAAGTCGGCCGTCATCAACGCTCCATATTTTGACCAAGTGGTCATCTGCCCCCTGTGAGACAGATAAAGGCAAAATTGTTTGTGAGGAAACAAAAACTCCATTCCTGAGTGGATTTCTATTGTGAATCGTCACTTCCTTAACCGTTCTTTTTTCTGTACAGAATCATTAATCAATCTATTTCAGGAAAAAAAAACAGGAATACTTTTATTTGTATTTTCTCAAACATTATAATGCATGAGAGCACTGATATGGAGGACCTACAAGTAGGTTGATTTCTATTAACAATTTTTCAAACCTTAGAAACACAGGTTTTATAAGAAGCACATTTCAAACCACAGCTATATTCAAGCAATTTTCTACTGTTTCTAAAACAGAAATCATTCAAAAAGTTTACATAAAACCTATAAAGTTGATTCTACAGACAGAAATGAACTTTGCCAAAATCACTTGAATGCAATCGATGTATCTCAATGTTTCCTTGTAGGTCTTCCCTATTTGGACATGCCTACTGCGTGCATTTCAAAGTGACCTCTACTTTTATTTGATGCATTTAAAAGCCTCTGCAGATCCAGGGTCATTACAAATGGCTTGAACACAATAGAAATGATTTTATGACAGATCTTGTTCCGGTGAGAGCTGACCTCTACCTTTTGTGTCAAGCGGCTGAGCTCGACATGAGGGAGAATAGGTATATTAGCATAGATGAAAAATTGCTTGAATTCTACCTCCCAGTAAGTTTTACTTCTTGCCTCATGTTTGCAATCCTAGCTTCAGACATGGATTGAATGTAACCTGGGTCTTACGAAGAGTTGCGATTGATCCGATCAAACGCAACTATGGAAAGCCAGCAAAGTCAACATGTTAAATGCATGTTTGTTCAAAAAAAAATCTAGATATGAATATATATCCATAAATTCATTGATTTCTTGACAATTTTGTGTGTTCTCCTTTGTTTACAAAGAACGTTCTGCAAATTTCTTGTAGAAAAATTATGATTTCCATAGAGTTACGATTAATTGGATCAATCATAACTCTTTGTACGGGGCCCTGGGATCACCACTGGACATAAGCATTCAAATATTCTCTTACTGTGATTATCCTGCGACCCGTCTGATCAAACAGAACACAGTAAGCCGACGACAGATGACCCAGGGTTCGAAGGTGAAGGTTTGTCCGGCCATACCTCTCCCCAGGCATTACGTGATCAAGGCGAGCTACACCGGCAAGTTGTCTCCCTCGGATAACATTGTCTAAAAGATGGATATAATACAGTGAAAAAATAAGTTACAAACAAATGATTGAAGTTGAAATAAATTCTACTTGTACAACGATAATTGCAATTTGAACATAATCTACATGTATTACAGATGCATGAAAAAAAAATGTGTCACACGATTCTGGTAGTAAAATGGTTTATACTGTTGAGAAACAAGCAGAGTTACAAAGCATGGTATTCTTTCAGATAAATGGGTCCTTTTCCAAGAAAAATTATTATTCTGTGCCCACATATGCATGTTTAGGTGACTTTCATAGTGTACTCAGTATTCAGTCTAGCCTCCATCATTTTTAGAGCTTTCAGTTATACTAAAATATGACAAAACTCACAACATACGGTTATCAAACAATTTCAAAATTTTCTCTCTCTGCACACAACTCAAGTTGAGCTAGACAAAGATTTAAAAACTTTTTCTCAAATTTCTACCCAACTACAACTAGTTGTGCTTTAATGAATAAACAAATAATTAATTTGTAATATATCATAGATCAGATTCAAAATACAATGCCTGCTGAATTTACTGCTACAAAGAATTCAAATGAAAAGCACTGATACTCACAGACATTTGGCACCTGAGAAAGTTTATTTGGTGGAGCTATGGGCCGTTGGTGGTAAAGTGCTGCATGTACAGAGGGACTCCATAGAGGGGGCTTCACATCTAGGGTATACAAAATGTGATTTTGTGAGAAAAAATAAAACAAGTGGAGCGCCTCTGGCAGTCTAGCGTGCATTACGAAATCGAATATAAGCAGCAGTGCTGACTTTGAAAACTACTATAAAATAACTATTCACAAAAAACATCATTCATATGATATAATACTACGTTCAATTACCCTAAATGACATTTGGTCTTGATCATGTGATCTAAGACTTGTCAGTGATACTTCATTACCCATATATATGTCCACATTTCATAAAATATATCCATAAACTATCAAAGTTATGATGGCAATTGAACAATTACCCCAAAACATGGCCAAAGTTCATTAACCTTAAATGACCTTTGATGTGACCTAAAACTTGCATGGGATGTTCAGTAATACTTGATTAACCTTATGTCCAAGTTTGTTGTCCTTTCAAAAACTGAACCTATATGTTAAGATTTGATGCTGATGCCGCCTCCGCAAAAGCGGCGCCTATATTTTCGCTGCGATATGCAGGCGAGACAAAAAAACCCCAGAAAATCAGGTTTTGTTTCACATATATTGTAAAATATTCATTTCTTATTTCAAATGGCAACTTTTTTTGAGGGATTTAACAAAACTTCAAAAGAGGCTTTTAACTGATAAATCATAAAGGGATACCTTTGAATAAGAAGTTAGAATGAAAAACAAACAGAGCAGCTTCTTACCTGCTGCTGTGCGAAGAAGGGATTGTCTAGCGCCCCCTAGCAGCGACTTTACACCAGGCACTCTTGGCTTCACATCTTTGTCCAGGAGATGTCCGATGCGACCAACAATTTTCAACAGATGATCATTCTTAATGTGACCATTGCAATTTTCCTGAAAAGAAATTTAGATGAAGAAAATTATAGTGGACCTAATAAATGCACTGAAATTTCATTTCCAATGGATGATAAGTTCCTGAAAAACATTTGAATTGCTCACGTCTTTTGGAGTCATCATCTTAAAGGGCAAGTCCACCTCAGAAAAATGTTGATTTGAATCAATAGAGAAAAATCAGACAAGCACAATGCTGAAAACTTCATCAAAATCGGATGTAAAATAAGAAAGTTATGACATTTCAAAGTTTCGCTTATTTTCAACAAAATAGTTACATGAATGAACCAGTTACATCCAAATGAGAGACTCGATGATGTCACTCACTCACTATTTCTTTTGTTTTTTATAAAAAAAGGAAATGAAGCTGAACATTGCAAGCTTGTAATTCCATTAAGGCAAAATATGCTTTATCTTTTTGTCAGGTAATCGAGGCTACCTATGCAGTAGAAAATGATTTAAATTCTCGATTGGATGATTATAAAAAGATATGCAGTTAAAAGCAAGAGAGTATATGTAGCCTCCCGCGATTAATAAAGAAATTATAGCTGAAACACTATGAACAGATCTAATTTTTAAAAAAAAGGCTCTATAATGACATAAACAAATATCGTTAAATACACTTTTCCACCATAAGTAGGAGCAATAAATTCGATTGATTTGTAAATAGAATGTCGAGGCCTATCTACTAATATTAACAAAATATTATAATTCGGATGAGAAAGGCGAGACTCGAATTTTTCAAAAATTTGAGTTAAAAGCGCGGCAGTCCGTTAATACTAATAGTAGGAGCAATAAATTTGATCGATTTGTAAATAGAATGTCAAGGCCGATCTACTACTATTAACAAAATATTATAATTCGGATGAAAAAGGCGAGACTCGATTTTTTTTAAATTCGAGTCAAAAGCGCAGTCCTTTAATACTAATAGTAGGAGTAATAAATTTGCTTGATTTGTAAATAGAATGTCAAGGCCTATCTACTACTATTAACAAAATATTATAATTCGGATGAGAAAGGAGAGACTCGAATTTTTGAAAAATTCGAGTTAAAAGCGCTGTCCTTTAATACTAATAGTAGGAGCAATAAATTCGATCGATTTGTTAATAGAATGTCAAGGCCTATCTACTACTATTAACAAAATATTATAATTCGGATGAGAAAGGCGAGACTCGAATTTTTGAAAAATTCGAGTTAAAAGCGCTGTCCTTTAATACTAAAATACTACAAAATATTATAATTCGGATGGCCTATCTACTACTATCTACTACTATTAACAAAGGCCTTGACATTCTATTAACAAATCAATCAAATATATTGCTCCTACTATTTGTATTAAAGAACAGCGCTCTTAACTCGAATTTTTGAAAAATTTGAGTCTCGACTTTCTCATCCGAATTATGATATGTTATTAATAGTAGTAGATAGGCCTTGATATTCTATTTACAATTAGATCAAATTTATTGCTCCTACTATTGGTATTAAAGGACAGCACTTTTAACTCGAATTTTTCAAAAATTCAAGTCTCGCCTTTCTCATCCGAATTATAATATTTTGTTAATAGTAGTAGATAGGCCTTGACATTTTATTTACAAATCAATCAAATTTATTGCTCCTACTATTAGTATTAAAGGACTGCGCTTTTGACTCGAATTTTTAAAACAGTCGAGTCTCGCCTTTTTCATCCGAATTATAATATTTTGTTAATAGTAGTAGATCGGCCTTGACATTCTATTAACAAATCAATCAAATTTATGGCTCCTACTATTAGTATTAAAGGACAGCGCTTTTAACTCGAATTTTTGAAAAATTCGAGTCTCGACTTTCTCATCCGAATTATGATATGTTGTTAATAGTAGTAGATAGGCCTTGATATTCTATTTACAAATCGATCAAATTTATTGCTTCTACTATTGGTATTAAAGGACAGGGCTTTTAACTCGGATTTTTCAAAAATTCAAGTCTCGCCTTTCTTATCCGAATTATAATATTTTGTTAATTGTAGTAGATAGGCCTTGACATTTTATTTACAAATCAATCAAATTTATAGCTCCTACTAATGGTGGAAAAGTGTATTTAACGATATTTGTTCATGTCATTATAGAACCTTTTTTAAAATCAGATTTATTCATAGTGTTCTCGCTATAATTTCTTTATTAATCGCGGGAGGCTACATACTTGTACTCTCTCTTTTTATAATCATCCAATTGAGAATTTAAATCATTTTTTACTGCATTGGTCGCTTCGATTACCTGAAAAAAGATAAAGCATATTTTGCCTCAATGGAATTACAAGCTTTCAACGTGTTAACTTCATTTCCTTGTATATGTCCTTAGAAGATTTTAGCGGCACCAGAGTAAAAGTGTTTGACGTGCATGATTTCGCTAATCTGTGGATAATAGCGGCTTAAATTAAAAACAATTAAAAGCGAGGGTCTTTAATGACCAATTCCAATGAAATTTTGGAAACTCGAGACTCGAGACTCGAGACTTGAAACTCGAGACTCGAAACTCGAAGTTTAGCAACACACGTAGTAGTAGTAGTAGAAGTAGTAGTAGTAGTAGTATAGCAGTAGTAGTAGTAATAGTAGTAGTAGTAGTAGTAGAGGTAGTAGTAGTATAGCAGTAGTAGTAGTAGTAGTAGTAGTAGTAGTAGTAGAAGTAGTAGAAGTAGTAGTAGTAGTTGTAGTAGTAGTAGTAGCAGCAGCAGCAGCAGCAGCAGTAGTAGTAGTAGTAGTAGTAGTAGTAGTAGTAGTAGTAGTAGTAGTAGCAGTAGTAGTAGTAGTAATTTCTACCAGTTGCTTATGCATAATTATCATTATTTCTTACTATGTCATTCATTATGATAATCATATTCTATTACAATCATTATTATATTATTATACTATCATTTATTGCTATTTTTATAACCATCACCATCATTGTTTATTATTATTAATTAGTAATATAGTAACTATAGCATGACTAGTACTTGTATAGGGAAGTACAGTAGTGATACAATACATCATATTGTTATTATTTAATAATGTTATCGTCATAATAATCAGCAAACTAAATGTTGTCATTATCACACAAGTCAGCACATTTTCTTGAACTCAAATGGGTACACATTCACAAGCAAACAGACTGGTCTATACAGTTACTGTATACAAGTTTTTTCCATTCACTGAAATAAAAATCATGAGCATGCACACTGCACACAACTCAGTGCCGTGTGCACACAATCACTTATGAATATGCATTTTAGCTCATCCAATCAGAGCCCATTTTGCAAACACTGTGCGGTTGCCTTTTCACTACCCTTACAGGCTCTCTGATTGGCTTGATGATCACACATACAATGATGTCATAGCTAGGGGGGTCAGGTTGCTCGATCCATTATGCAAATCACTTGCCTATGCCTGGGTTTCATGGGGATGGGAAAGAAGCTATTTTCAGACAGATTTTTCGGATTTTTTCGGGAAAAAATGGAAAGTGAGTCCTATTATTGGTATCAAATGATTGCTACACCCATTTGACAGCCAACTATCCACAAATTTTCACTTTTAACAAATTTGACAATTTTAGAGGGACATTCAAAAATTAAATCCAATAGAAAAAGTTTTTCATATCTCTTACCAAGTTTTTGATGCTCTGTCGATGTTGGTTGCCTTTCCAATCAAATCTGGCAGAAAATAACTGAGAAAATGGAGATAAACAATTTCTATTAATTATTTTTAATTCAATGATTTAAAACAACTATCATTCTAACATTCTATCAATTCAAATTATAATGTAGACGTCGAAATCTAAAGAAATCTTGAATTTTCGGCCGAAATTCACTTTCAAAAGCGAGTCATCATGCATCAGACACAAACGAATGAAATGCACTCACCCCATTTTGCTCGATCTCTCGTCGGAGAACCTGCAAAAGACAAGGAAAATATACGATGTTAACTGATGAAAAATCACCAAAAATACACGAGTGATGTTTTAAAAGACGTAATACTCACATTGGCTGACTCTTTGCATGGTCCATTTTCCAGAAATTTGGCAATTAAGTAGTACAATTCTGTGGACAAATTGAGAGAAATTGGGTCGTTAGATTTGTTGTCGTTACACTTCGCTGCGAAGGCGCGGATAAAATAGTGAACAGCACCCGAGGAAAATGACAACAAAATATTACCTGATTCAGTAGTACTGTCGTTTACCCTTCCTACATCCTCTTCAGCCATATCTAAACATGGTCTGTCAAGAAAGGAAACGAATGGAAAGCAAGCAGATAATTAGAATTTTTTGTCAGAACAGATACATGTGTTTCACAACCTCGCAATAAACACCGTAAAAATTCTCGGCCTTGTTCCTGCACTGCGCTTACTCGAGCGTTTGCATAGTATCAGTGCGCAATGCTAATATAGCTCGCTGAATATCTCATTGTTGTGGGAAAATATCTTGATATGACAGTGTAAATACTCAACCTAATAGGATTGAACTCAATTATGATATTCTTTAAACTACTTTTTTCTATCAAAAATGATTTAGAGTTAGAAAAGCCTAGAATTTTGTGGTCAATGATTCATCCGCTCTCCCTGACCTTTGACTTGATTGAATGCATGCATAATGCACTGAATTGCATGCATTGAAATTGCCAGTGTCTTGAACCTACGGTACCGTATATACGTATGTGTGCAACGTGGGCAATGCAATACAGGCTCTACGTTCCTGATCCTGTGCATGTGTATGATGTGTGTGTGTAACGTATGAGAAGCCATACACATGTGTTCTGTGCGGCATGCTGCGCTAGATGCACTGGAACCATTTTGCAGTAACATTTTTCGCCGAAACTTCAGCGAGCGGCTTTCGACGAAACCCCGTGCAGCTAGCTGAATTGGAACCTCCGATGTGGCACCGAGTCTCACGATTGCATCAGATCCTCACCGCTCGACGCCGACCATAACTCGACGTGCTTGCTTGCCGAAAGTTCGGGGTGTTTGGATTGTCCAGTCACGCTTGGGACCCTGTCCTGGGAGTGGGAGAATAATTTACCTCACCTTAATGAATTGGATAATGTAACATGGATCCAGAATTTAGAAAGTCTAATGAACATTGGTGAGTATTTCAATCTAACTTTAGTATTTTAAGAGCTAGATAAATAAGATAATACAAGATTTATTTTAGATCTAGGCCATTATTTTTTTAAATAAAAAAATAGATTTTTTTTATGAACTGTGAAGTGTGAGTGTGATTGAATTAACAACAGAGACTTGCTAGAGAGAGTTAATTGACATCACGTCTATAAATTGTAAAATCAGAAGCAAATGATGGTCCCATGTAAAGAGTCACAACCCAGGCCATGCACGTTAAATAAAACCAAGGCAATAGTCGTCAAAGAGTAGGGTAGGTCCTATATTCAGTTCACCAGGTGTGTTGCACCCGCCGGTCCAGGCAAAATTAAGATCAAGTCACCCGATGATGCGTTTATTTATGCCCAAGACGGCCTTGCATCATAATTCATGTAAATCTATATCCAGATCCAGAATATTATGATCCCCTTTATCAGATCCTGGAATATTGCCCTTTTCATGTAATGTTAGGTGTCACCTAATCATGGCTGATCATGACATAAAAAAAGTTTTGAAATTCCTTTTCTAGATTTGGCTAGATTACATCAAAATTTTTCATTGTATTGCAGGATCGAGGCATCAGCAGCTACGTCAGAATGGTTCCCAGAGAAGCAGTACCAGGCCCAGAAGACATGGTTCCAGTCCTTCTGTCTGCGGGTCCTCAAATGTGGTCCTGTGCCTCAGCACGTAGCCTTCATCATGGATGGCAATCGCAGATTTGCTAAGAAAAAGTCTTTTCAGACCCTAGAGGGGCATTCACTTGGTTTTGAGAAATTAGCGGAGGTGAGAGTGAAATCAAACAAATTTAAGCATGTTTTCTTTGAAATCTTTAGCAAGTTAATAATAGCTTGATATTGCACCTTTTCCAGAAGATGCAAAATGCAAGCCTAGATATTGTAGTGTAGGCCTACATGAAGGCATCTTGAAGAAAAAGGAAGATCATTGTTATGTGCAGTTGATCTTATGAATCATGGATTCCTTCATTAATTTCATTGCATGCTCTATTAATGAAAAAAATATTTCCAAAGATATTGTGGAGACATTTTTAAGCTTCGAAAATGAAATTTAGACAGGAAGGTTACTGGAAATAATATGTTTGGCTGTCTTGTCTTCAGTGAAGAAAAAAATCAGTGCTACCTATCAGCTGCATGTCTCAATGTCCAGTCTATAGTACGGTACGGCAATGCAATAATTCAGTGCTCAATTAGTTAAATTTCCACTCTTCCATTGATACTTGCTGGTAACAGGTGAACCAAACAAAGGTGTAGGGATATGCAAACCCAGTAGTGTCTGCTAGATCAGTCTTTCTGGGATTATTTTCTTTTGTACTGGTACTTAAAGTAAAGGGAGGGAAAGTATCAATTTTAGGAAACCCTCAAGTACATGGGGGATACCATGGTACCTTGATGGGGCGGGGCAAGGTAACCTGAAAGTAACATATTTTTTTACCCCACTTGAGACATGTGAGAATACATGCACTATTCTTTTCATGTCCCAGTTTTCCAGACTTCTTTTTTTTTACACTCTTCTGAGAAATGTCCTCATGAATACAGACAGTACATTAGTCCCATAGAAGTCAGTGCATTCATGAGGTCATTTCTCAGGCCCCCATGGACCGCTTCCAACCAAATTTTGGTAGTGGGGGTTTGGATCATGCTCTCCCAAAATATAGTATCACAAGCACAGAAATGTGAAAAAAAAATGGTAGAGGGGCACTCCACCCCCCCCCCCCCCATAATGTCATGCAGAATATTAGTGGGTATGAAAGAATCGCCAACCATTCTTCTTTGCACTCACAGGCATAATCATGCATCTGTACATGTGGTGTTCACAGCCTTTTTCTTGCATGTACAGTGTAATTTAGTAGGAGAAATATCTTTACTTTGGAAAAAAAAAACACTGAAAGGAACATCCAGGATGCAATACAATTTACAAAACTTCATTTACTGTAAATGTGAATATTGGTCTGATGTGATCATTGATTACCCAAAATGTTGATTTTTAAAATTATGTTTAAACTGTGTTTGGTTAATTATTCTCTTAATTCCAAATGATATGCTCAATAAATTTCCAATACCAAGATGCAATAATAATCTAAAATAAGGTGTTTTTACTTTTCCCTATAAAAATATAGATCTGACAGTTTTACCAACAGAGAATGGGATACTTTGTTAATTTATAAAACAGTGTTTATTTATTGGAAATGAATGAATACTAAGAGATAGATACTGTGGAGTGGACTTTCACTCAGTCCCTTTAAAGTGTACGTGCTATCATTGGATTTCCTGAATGAGTAATAGAGAAAGCATGTGTGTTTGGGGCAGTTACCAAGTGAATATATTGATTATCATAATCATGTACAATATCATTTCAGAGAAGTTATAGTGATACAGAGTGCTGCACGTGTGATTCTGTGCATGTACAATTTCTTAAATAGTGGGCTGTACTCCGCTGTAGTCACTTTTGAATTTATCAACTCACTTTTATACAAATTGTTATAATTCATGCAATAAAAGTAGGCGTATAGTAAGTTAGGGAACATTGGGATTGCATTAAAAAAAAATTATTCATTCTTGGTTTTAACTAAGTCAACAAAACCCATTGAATTCTTGAAAAATACATGTAGCTTCATTAAAAAAAGATAATTCCTGAATAATCTTTGTAGTGGGAAACTTACATTCACATGTGTGGTATTTGGGGTACACAAGTATGAGGGACCCATTTTGTTTTGAGTTAAAACTATGGTAACCCCAATGGCAATTACCATGGTAACTGAGCTCAGCAGCCAATCACAATCAAGGTTTCCATGGTACCTACTACCTAGTTGTAAACAGTAATGACAAAATCTCAATAGTTGTAGTTCTTTATGAAACAGGCCCCATAAAATGATTCAATAATTCAATTCAATTTGGTTTATTATATGAAGACATTGTAAAAACAGTCCGAAGACTGACACGTATACAAAGCTCACAGAAAAAAGAAAAATACATGAAAATGAAAGGAATGAAAGGAATATATATACCTACAAATTAACAAGAGCAAATCAAATAAGAACATAAGAGTAAGATTAGATATTGCACTTGAGGTTCAATACAGAAACATCATTAAAATTGAAGAATTATTCTATAAAAAAATAAAGTGAAAATAGAATGGCCCCACTCCCCCTTAAAAAAATTGAAAATATTTGGGATATGTTGATTGGTTGATTCTATTGTAAATTGAAAAAAAATTGTAATTGTAAAACATTTAATGAAGTACACAGTATCATTACTACAAATTATATGTTTTTTGTTTATTTTCAGACTCTACAATGGTGTTTAGATCTAGGTATTACAGAAGTCACTGTTTATGCATTTAGTATAGAAAACTTCAAGAGATCAAGGCAAGAAGTCGACGGACTGATGGAATTGGCAAGAAAGAAATTTCTCAGATTATTAGAAGAAAAGTAAGTTCAAGGGTGTTGTTTTAGTTTTTATGATTTTTCACTGTACTGTACAAAGTTCCTTTTTTTCATAATGAGATTTATGTCAGAGAAATTATATTTTTATTACAATAAAGGTCAAGTCCACCCCAGGAAAATGCTGGCTTGAATAAATAGAGAAAAATTAAACTAACATAGTGCTGAAAATTTCATCAAAAATCGGATGTAAAACAAGAAAGTTATGACATTTTAAAAGTTTCACTTATTTTTCACAAAACAGTGATATGCACAACTAGGTGAGTCAGTCGATGATGTCCATCACTATTTCTTTTGTTTTTTATTGTTTGAATTACACAATATTTCATTTTTTATCTATATGACAATAAGGACTAACTTGACTGAACCATATAGTATTACACAATGCTAATTCTACATGTTCAGGGAGGAATCAATCGTTGTTTCACTTGACAATGAGGAGAAAATTAGAACATTTCATATAATAAAATACAAAAGAAATAAGTGAGTGGATGACGTCATAGTCTCCTCATTTGCATACCAGCCAGGATGTGCATAGAACTGTTTCATGAAATTAAGCGAAACTTTAAAATGTCATAACATTCTTATACCCCTTTCATAAACCTATCCTCCAATTAGCCGCCTAATAGTAATGCGGATAATTCAATAAAAATTGTGTTTTCAAACTCCAAAAATTATCTGCATTATTTTTACAAGCGCCCGTCCTGAAAAAGGCGGATAATCGTCATGACAACTGGACACGCCCCCTCCGATGCGGTTGTGTTGGAAAAGGGTGACCTTGTGACCGCACCATGGCAATTATCCGCATTATTTGGAAATGCGTTCATAAACTCAAAATCTTGTCCCGATGCTGCTATTATGCGGATAATAGCAGCATCAAAATAATGCGGATAACTCTGGTCCTCCTCCAATTTTACGACCAAATGATGCTGCTATTAGCCGCATAATTGGGTTTATGAAAGGGGTATTATTTTACATCTGATTTTGATGAAATTTTCAGTGTTATGCCTGTTGGATTTTTCTCTTTTTATTCAAATCAACTTTTGTTGGGGTGGACTTGTCCTTGTCCAACATCTTGGAAATTTGGGAGTATTGGTGGAGTGTTTTTTAATTACATTTTGCGGGAAATGTATCTTTCATGTTTGGTTTATATTCCATGTACAAGTATGTAGCATTCAATTAGAGCGGCAATTGGAAGAGGAAGAGAGGGAAAGAGAGAGAGAGAGAAAGAGATGAATAGCTTGGCACAATTTAGATCAAAGGTCAACAAACTTCTCTTAACAATAGCTCTTAATAGTTTAAGCAAAGTACCCCTGTATCTAGTCACATGAGCAATTATTTCTGATGCTGGATTACAATGTATATTTTAGAATTTTCAATTATGTGTCATCTCATCGTCAGCATTTTGGCACGCATTTTTTTCTGAATATTCATATTTTCATTATTCAATTCTACTATGATATTCAAATCTGCTGCATGGTATGGCAACGCTTGAAGGTGATACGTTGTACCTCTGTTTAAAAGCTGATGATCTTTGCCCCCCTTTTCTTCTTGGTTTAATCCAGTAATAATGTTATCTTTAAATCCATCTACATGGTGAAAGACCGGTAGTGAAATACGTGAACTGCCATTTCAGTCTTCCGGCACTTTGAACCAATTACGCATGAAACATTGATCTTGATTGGTCTATCGATTTAGCGATTGATCGCTTATCTTTATGTTACGGACCCCTGGAATATCCTTGAAGTTGAAGGAGGCATTTCTATGGGTGTTTTTTTTGGGGGGGAGGTGTCACTTTTAAGGTTACAGTGAACTAAAGAACTATTACTTTCTTTTTCTTTTTTTTTCAGAAAATGGAATAGTATGTAATATCTTATATCCCTTTTGAGTATGTCTGTTTGTTGGTGTGTAATTTTTTCTTGAGCATAATTACAGAATAATAAGTGGATCTCCTTGCCCATGTCCTGAGTGCACTGTATGTTAGGTGATGTCAGGAGCTTATCCCTGCCAATTTCCACAGATCTGCCTTAGATTAGATTTTGGATTTAGTTTATAGACCTGCATGTGCCTCCACGAATGTTTTTGAGAAGAATTCCTGTGTTATGGTTAAACTTTGTCTTCCATACTATGTTTTCCTTGTGTTTTCTGATAATAGTAATCACTTTCTCTCCCTCTTCACATTCTATTGTTTTCAGAGATCAAATCATGAAGCATGGTGTCTGTGTGCGAGTTATAGGAGACCTCGACCTCCTACCCAGGGATGTGCAAGAAGTCGTTGCAGAAGCCATGTTTATATCACGTGATAACACAAGGTGAGAACAGATTCATGATTATTTTGATACATGCTGGGAATGAATAGGGTATCACAACCTCTTCTCCAGGAATGTGCAAGAAGTTATAGCAGAATTCATGTCTACATTGTATATCACGCAATTACAGTGAAAACCAATTCATAAAGAGATGAGGGTAGGAGAGAGAGAGGGATAGGGAATCCCGACCTCCTCCCCAGGGATGCGCAAGAAATTGCAGCTAAACTCATATTCATGTCACACAATAACACAAGTTGAGAATAAACTTGTAACTTTGAGAGCTCTATTGAAGACCCACTTACATTTCAGTGGCACAGATTCAGAGAATTGTGGGTAATTCAAGCTCACAATATTTCACAAATTCTTTTTTTACTTTCTGTATCACCCAAATCTTGCATTAGATTCTCTGTTCAATTTTCCTGAGTCTGTATGCATCTGAATCACAAATGCAGAGGTGTCGTGTTCACACCTTTGGTCAAGGTCATTACAACAATGGTCTTAAACCTCAGTGTGAAAAATGTACTTCCTTCCTGTTCTTGCATATCTTCTCAATTGTATGCCATGATATGCATGTCTCATTATGAATGGTCAAGCAATTAAGAATATAACTGTTCAGCAAGGCTTCCTGGCTACACTTCATCAACTTTACAGTCCAAAGTAAATGAAATTACTTGTGTTTTTAATGGTATGCTCTGTGTTGGTTTGCATGATTTGGGGACTAGAAGGATGCCAATTTGTTGTAGTTTTTGGCAAGGCAATGGAACAGTCATATATTATACTAGTACACTGGAGCTCAGTCCAAATTTCTCCCCAAAATGTTTTTTTAAAAAAGCCCTAGAAAACTATTAGTCCATGAAATTCTCCTAGGGTCCATTGTAAACTGTAATACATACAAAATAGCAAATCTTTTGAAAGTATTATTTTATCCCAAATAAAAATGAAGAGAGATATTTAATGTAAAAATATGATTAAGAACTTAAAACTGATAAGTTGACATTGATTTGCCCTGTAATTCCATTTTAAAATCACAAACGTGTAATATTGAAAGTGATCTATGAGAAAATCAGTTCTTTTTATGAAACTTCACATATTTTGAATATTAGGATTGAGTTGGTTGAGTTAATACTTGAAAAAATCTTCAGACAGTTATTGCTGTTTTTAATGTTTTGTTATTGATTTTGTGCATGCCCAATCAAAAACCCAAAACTCAAAGAAATATGCAAGTCTATTTCATCAGCCAATCTTCTCTATGAAGGTGTCTTTCTGATCTTGGAATCTGATCTTGGACAAGTTTTATTTAAAGTTATCAAAACAATTGTTATGAAGCTTTGTACCTTTGTCCCTTTGTACCTTTGTCCCTTTTTTCTCTGTCATTCTAGGCATTGAAATGATGTAGGATTCACCTGAATGATAACTGTTTGGAATGTCAGAAATGAAGAAATTTGAATTAATACTTATCACTGCATATAAAAGAGTTTCTTGTAAAACATGTTTGTAATGAATTATCTTTCAATCACTTTGCTATGTTTATAGATAAGATGCTGGATTTTTGTATCTTGGTCTTTTCTTTGGCTGTTTGCCTACAGTGCAAATCAAAATTGATCAGATTGTCTATTTGTTAAACTACATGTTCATGCTCATGAAAGAGTTAATCATTTTAGCAACCCCAACTCATAAATGTTATCCTTAACATCACTTTTTTACATTAAACGGAATATCCACTTTAGGATATATGATATGATACATGTATGTACATTTAGGGATAAATACATAATGTCAAAATTAGTTTGCGATTTCATATTTTTATATTCTGTTATTTTGTATAATTTTGTTTTTAACCATTGCGCAGAACTACGGGGGATTGGCCTCGATAGGTCTTTGGCCTTTGCCAATCCCCTACATCCACTGCGTATTGGTTTTTACCATTTTCTTTTGTCATATTGATTTTTAATTATGTATTGATTGATTTTTATCATGTTTATGTAATTATTGTATGTTTTGTACCTTTTTTTAATGGATGTGAATAAAGTGAATTTGAATTTGAATTTGAATTCTCAAACATAATTAATTTGAATTCTCAAACATAATTAATTTGAATCTCAAACATAATATTGATCTGAAACACTCAGCTATCATCTCTGAAATTGATGATATCACTTGCGCTCATGTGTAGGTATAGGTTTCCTGTCATTCCACTGACTTTTTTTCTTTTATTTGATGTCATTACACATTATGTCAATGTAGTTTTAGAACGATACATGTCATGTCTTTGTATCAGAGTTTTCCCAATGTGACTAGGATATTGCTAGTTGATATATTATTATCAGATTCCATGTTTGTTTGTTTGTTCTTGTAGGGCTACTCTAAATGTATGTCTAGCGTATACCTCCAGGCAAGAGATGGCCAATGCAGTCAAGGAGGTGGCTCTAGGAGTAGAAGAAGGCATCCTCTTCCCAAGGTATGTATTTTAATCAAATTAATGAATGGCGCAAAGCAGTGACATGCTAAAAAATTATTGACTTGCACATTTATTGAGGGCAAGCACAAGAATAAATAGAAGAAAAAGGGAAAAGTGAAGCCAAACAAAACAAAAGGAGCAGCATATTGAACAATCTGAGCTTTGATATGCAAAAGGAGATAAAATGGATCATATCTTAAGGGTTCCCAGCTTATCAGGGAAATCAGAGAAATTTATTTTTTCAGTTAGGGAATTTGATTTTAAATATACCTCAAATCAGGGGGAAAATGCCTCAGATGAGGGAAAAATCAGGGAATTTTATTAGCTCAAAAGTTGAAAGCATGGTAGTCTGTCAGACTCTGTTATATTGAACGACTGGTTATGGTGGTACTAATCAAGTTTTACATTATTGTTTTTATACTAAAAATACATGTAATTCACTGCAACAACTTAGAAAACATGTGAAACTGGGAATGGGTTTAAGTAGTAATTATCAGGGAATTTTTTAACTTATCAGGGAAAAATCAGGGGATTTTGTTTTCTTGAAAAGCTGGGAACCCTGATCTTTGATGAGTTTCATACTTTTTATCGAGAAGCACCCCTGAATGTGATCTGACAGATTATATTAGCCTGGGTAATTATTTGACTTGTAATGTGACTCTGTGGCTTCTGAAGCCAGAGTTTACCATCTACTCATATGTAGAGATCAGTGTTGAGAAAATCTGCCCCATGACAACCGGTTACTTGCAGACTGGTATGTAAAAACCTAACAGACATTTGTATTCTTTTTTGTTCTTCCATGCATGTGTGTACTTGATCTGTGAGCTATTGCTGGGAGAGTTGCAATTATATTATTGAATGCAAGTTGATTTGCCATATACATGTATAAATAGATAGATTATCATCCAATTATATTGCATGCATTTTGGACTTTCATATAATTGTTTTTAGTTATATTGGATTGTGACTCTAGGTGCTACCAACCTGTGTTCAATCATCAATTTTATTCTATTTTTATTTTTTGCAGTGATGTTTCAGAGGAATTAATAGAGCAATGTCTGTATACTAATAGATGTAAAGATCCTGAACTACTGGTGAGAACATCGGGGGAAGTCAGGTTAAGTGACTTCTTATTGTGGCAGGTAGGTCATTTCAAGTTTGGTTTTAAATTCTGGTGTAAGAGTTGCCAAATACACCACTTCCAACTCTAATATTGGTGTTTGGTGTTAAGGAGTTTATAGACTAATGGATGCATGAATATTCTGAGCAACTGGCTAGAAAATTAGTGGAAGATGTTTTAAGTGACTTCTTATTATGGCAAGTTGGGCCTTTCAAGTTTGGTGTTAAAATCTGTTGTTAAAGTTGCTAAATACACCCCCTTTCAATTTGGTGTTTGACATTAAGGAAATAATAGAGAAATAGATAAAATATCCTGAGCTACTTGCTATAACATTAGGAGAAGTCAGGTTATGTGACTTCTTATTATGACAAGCAGGACATTTCAAGTTTGGTACTAATATCTGTTGTTAAATAGTTGCCAAATACACCTCTTTCAACTCCAGTTTTGATGTTTATAGATTAATGGCTGTATATAATTATAATGATCTTAGATTTTGCTACAATATTTGAAGAAGCCAGGCATAGTGATTTCTTCTTGTTAAATGTCAGGTAGGTAGGTAATTTCGAGTTTGGTGCTGAAAGGTGGTGATCCTGTTGCCAAAATATGTCAACACTAGCTTTTCAACTCCAGTCTTAATGTTTGGTGTTAGTTTACAGAGGAATCTCTGTATAATAGATGTTAAGATCCATACTTGCTTCTCAGAATGTCTGACTAAGGGGGTGTTGCAAGAAAATAATTGCAATCAATTGCAAATATTCTGTTGCAGTTTTACAACTAATTGATCAATTATAGCTGTAGCAAATCAGATTACACTCCTTGTTTCATGGAGCAGATTAGCAATCAATCACAAATTTGCAATAATTGCACTTCATATGCTTGATTTTGGGAACGAAAAAAAAAACACTTGCAATTGATCGCAAGTTTCTTGCAATGCACCATTATTATGTATTATGGTTGATTCATATTGACATTAATGTTTCATTCATCTTCATTCCTATATGATCTTTATATTCTTGTAGCCAGCAAGAATTTAGATTCAAAGTTTTTTTTTTTTTACCAATCCTTAATTTGGGCTACAGGAAATTTAGTCCCCCCCCCTTTCTTAAACAATGGATTTGGGGGTGTCTAATTTAGCATGAGAACCTGTTACATTTATTCATAAAGGCATACTTGAGTTTACTAATAGATATCCATGTATGAAATGGTTCCATGACATTTGCTCTGGCGACAATTGCTCCGATATAAAATCTGCATGTTAAGCCAAACACAAACCTAACCTCCAAAAGTAAATAAACCCTAATCTTAATCTTTACATTATTCCGAACCCAAAACTCTCTTAAAATCTTAGCTCTAACCCTATGCCCTCCGAGATATTAAGACCTGAGTAAATGTCGCAGGAGCAAATGTCGTTTCACTGTATGAAACAGCCCCAGGAAATAAACGTCACTTCTGAATTAGGCTGCTTTCGATGATCATCAAATGTAAGTTCACTTTGTTTTGATCTGTTCTTGATAGCATTGTTTCTTACACAAACTTGTCAATTTTCTTTGTATGCTCTAGAGCGGCTATTCAGTACTGTCTTTCGTTGAGGTGTTGTGGCCAGAGTTTTCCATATGGCACTTGTTTGCAGCAGTTCTTCACTACCAGACCAAATATAATGCAGTACAGGTAAGTTCCGCCAGACAAACAGAAATATTACCACTGCATGGTCCTGATTCATAAAACCTGTTTGATTTGATTGGCTGATGGTAAATTTGGTATTTGTTAGTAGGCAATTCCATAAATTATGGTCTGACCCCCTATATGTGGGACCTTCATGAATTTTTTTGTCTCTGATTTCTTGTTCTTTTGACAGTCTGTAATGTTCTCTAATTGACCATGACTTGGTCAGTTTATGAATTGAAGTACGACTTGGTCATTTTATGGAATTGCCAAACTATTTATGAGACATGACCCAGGTTTCCGTAACAAAGGAAAAGATGTGGTCAATGTTTACAATTGAACATAACTTTTTGTACATGATTTTCTATACTGCTAGAGTTACAATTGATTGTATCTTTTTTGTTATATGACATTGTCTTACAAAGGGCTGTCACTGATCTGATCAATCGCAACTATCGAAATCTATCAATTGTCACAATTTTTCATAAGCAATCTGTGCCTGTTGAAATAAAAAGGAGCAACAAGGACAAGAATGTCCTGGGGTACGTTGCAGAAAGAGTTGTGTTTAAACGCAAGTCAAAAAATCAATCACAAGTCCCAAATGTGCGCTGTTGATTGGTTGAAAATCAAGTTGCGCATGATTTTTAGAGTTGCGATTGATTGCAACTCTTTCTGCAATAGGCCCAAGGTGCTCAGGACAACCCCCCCCCCTAAACCGGCCAAAAGATCCCTGGAAAATTCCCATTAACTGCAATGTTAAATCTTATCCAATTTAGCAGATTGGGCAGTAGGTTGTGACAGGTAGCTGCTCCCTAAAATAAACATACAATTCTTGCCTGAGTAGCACACTTGATTGTCAGAACACTCGACTAATTCTTACCAGGTGCATTATAGGTGCAGTTCTTGATTCGCTTCATGATCAGCTCAAGCCATAATAATCTGAGCATTTCAACTTTTCATATGAACTCAAACAGAGACAAATCATTTTGGGATGGTCTCGGTCTAATATATAGGGGTTAAAAGTAAGTACTTTTAAATGGAATTGTCTATATTTTTTTCCAATCACTTTAAGGAAGACTCTTTGTATTCCGATCTCGCACCCACAACAGAAAATGTGTCTTTAAATTCGATTTTTTTTTTTTTTTTTTTTGTGGCAGACTGCAAAGGAAGCCATGTTACACAACAGGAGGAGAGCCGTCCAGGAATCGGACCACAGATGCGTTCTGGATCAGTTAAACAACAGTAATCAAACAACGATCTCGGATCATATAGAAACGCCTAGTAATGAGGATTCATTCCATAAAAGACTTTCAGAGTACACTCGCGATCGTGAGTCAAGGATAGCAAAGTTTCTAGGATCACTTCACGCAAGGAGAGAAAACTTTTTAATTAGTTTATTACCTGAAAGGACTCGATGCCAACTTGTATCCTAATTCTGCTATTGGAGTATTCCAGCAACTTTCCAATTTTTTTTTGTTTCTTTTTATTGTTCCAAGAATTTTATGAATGAATATATGAGAGAGATTTAATATTGTGTTTATATTTTGAACAAGTACTGATGAGGAAATGAAATATTGACTACTGAAAGGGCAATTATGGCCTTTTTGTAAGTTTAAGTGAAAATATAATTTTAAAACATGATGAAAATCTCATTCAAATTTTTTAAGGACAAGTTCTTGAATCAGTGCTATATTATCACATAGTATGCAGTCAAATTAATGAGTCGATAATCCTCTCATTATTTCTTTATTTGTGCATAGAAAAGTAATAAAATTTGCAAACCTGGTGGCTTGTTAATGTAATAAATTCTTAATGAAGCACATAACTCACAGTGTGATTACTGCTGTACAAGAACTGATTATCATGACTACAAATAGAAACGACCGTTTTGAAATTGGATATTGATTAGATTACATGGGGAGTGAATAGACGACAATATCAACATTACTTGTTTGGATATGTGATGCATCTTTCTACTAAATAAAATTCAATGTCGAGAACATTTTGAAATTCCTAGGGGTGATTTGTAGAGAGATGAGTCTGACTTAAAAAAGTGCCAACACACACGCTCTCAAAATATTAATGCAACTTGGTATTTTACATGTTGTTTGTAGTCGGACTTAAATCTTTGTGAAACACCCTCAAAACTCTTATTTTGTTATATTTGATGAAGCGTTTCCAGTATTAATGAAATTTTTGTTATTCATTTAAACTTGCAAATTGGTTAAACTGGCCCTTTACATCCGAATGAGGTATTTGCCTCCATATATTTCCAATGAATTTATTCATTTCTTCAATTGACAATTAGAATACATATTAGATGTAAAAAATTGAATGATAAAATCATGCCCAGCAATCAATGTTGCTATTTTGAAGATTAATACCTATTATTGTAACCCAATACTGATATAATTCAATGAACTTCTTTTAGTTCATATTCATAACGAAGGATGTGAGAATAAGTGGACTGCCCTACACTGTACAAAAGACATTGCCATTATACCTCACATTGAAGGATTTGTTCTATTCTTAACATGGAAGAATGTTGCATTTAGATCATTCCAAAGTCCATTCTTCTGGGTCCCGTTTTATGATTATTATTGTGTGTAAGAATGGATGCTAAAATCAATCACAATTGCTCCCAGCCAATCCAATTCCATGATGTCCGTAGCAAATAACAATTTTCTATCTTGGCCGTGTGTCATGAAAAGTTCCTGCTCTTGAAGATGACAAGAACTTCCTTGTTGAAAAGGAGTTTGGGTGCTATTGTTCATAACCGAATACCTACCCAAGACAGCTTACAGAATAACAATGACAGTAAGAATAACCAAACATTTCTTTTCAAGTCTTCTTAATTTCCTTTGACATTTCTTGAAAAGCACCTTGAGCACTCTACAGAGTGGAGTTGGGGCAGTACAAATCCAATTTACATGTCCATCATGTTAGGTGCTGTTGCAAGGTGCTTCTATATTACCCTGACCAAGCTAGGCTTCTGACTCTGGTGCTCAAAGCTTTTTGAGAAATTACTTTCTGCATACCTCGATACACCTCACCTGGGTTGAGTCCAGCACAGTGAATGAATTTCTTGCTGAAGGAAATTATGCCATGGTTGGGATCCACAACCCTCTGTTTCAAAATCTGGAGATTAATCCACTGGGCCACAATGCTCCACAAAAGTTGATTTCTTCTTAGCCATAGAAGCCTCCAGAAGTTATCCAATAATGAAAGTTTGTAACACTAGCTTATTAATGTCATTATTAAGTTGTTTGAATCGGGACACAGGCCTCTGCTACATTCATCTCCAATAATAGTCATTTTATTTAATGAAATAGCACAAAGTCATTTCTTTGCAGTCATTCAAATAGAAAGTTCCTCTACCATTATCATCAAAGACAAGTTTTCATTAATTCAGTCCATGATGAATATTTTCTATTACGGATTTTTGATATTTTCGCTTGGGCATGCCATCAATATGTGCAGAATCCAAGGAAATATTCATCCCTCATATCATTAATACCTTTATGCTTGTATACATGCACTTTTTTTATTCATTGGACATAAACACATTTATTCAAATCCACAGACATTTCAACATGACTAGATCTTAAAGTTTGGTTATAAATTTGAATTTTTCTTGAGATAAGTAAGTTTTCACTTGCTTACGAAATCAACTAACTGAAAATATATTTCTGTTGCTACATGTATCTCCAATTATTATTTTTTTTTATTGATGTGTTCTGGACACTGTTACATAAAGCTTAGTGGAAATCTATGATCGATTGCATTGATCATTGTGTATAATCTCAGTTTCTACATAAATGAGCAATCACTGGGCTTTATACTACCATCCTCTACAATCCAGGCCCCCATTTCATAAAACTTGTTAAATCTATAACAGTTAAAAGCTACTGAAATCATTTAATTCAATTGGCTGATTGTGATCTTGTTGTAGAGATTTGTGCATTTGTTATTATGACAAGTCTTTGTGAAATGGAACTCAGATTTGATTGTACATGTAGGTTAAGTTTAAGTTGAGCTTTCACAATGTTTTTGCTCAGAATTCTAGGAATATCCACTCACATACTCTTTGCTTTGAAAGACAGTATTAAAAAAAGATGTATTTGATACATGTACATATATTCCATCCACAAATATAGTCATGTATACATATATGTACAAGATCATTTCCCAGTCATTAATTCCTGTCAGTTTTGTAAGTCAGACCTCACTAAGAATTTCCTCTCTGTTTGATGTGGAAATGTTTGCAGTTTATGCATCAAGATACTTATGGTGTGTAATGTTAAAGAATGCAATATATTCCCTTCTAATCTAGGATAATATTAAAAATCATGAAATAGTAAAGTTGTCATACTAAGCAGGGTATTAGATTTTTAAGAGGAAGTCTTATACTAATGTTCTAATTTTGCTTTGCACTAATGATATATCAGAACAATGTCTCTTGTGCTTTACAGATAAATAACAATCCCAATAATCAAATTCTGGTTTTTGTCTCACCTGCGAAGCAGAGTGAGACTATAGGCGCCACTTTTCCGACGGCGGCGTCAACATCAAATCTTAACCTGAAGTTAAGTTTTTTAAATGACGTCATAACTTAGAAAGTATATGGACCTAGTTAATAGAACTTGGCCATAAGGTTAATCAAGTATTACTGAACATCCTATTAGAGTTTCATGTCACATGACCAAGGTCAAAGGTCATTTAGGGTCAATGAACTTAGACCATGTTGGAGGGATCAACATCGAAATTTTAACCTGAGGTTAAGTTTTTGAAATGTCATCATAACTTAGAAAATATATGGACCCAGTTCATGAAACTTTGGACATAAGGTTAATCAAGTATCACTGAACATCCTGCACGAGTTTCACGTCACATGACTAAGGTCAAAGGTCATTTAGGGTCAATGAACTTTGGCCGAATTGGGGATATCTGTTGAATTCCCATCATAACTTTGAAAGTTTATGGATCTGATTCATGAAACTTGGACATAATAGTAATCAAGCATCACTGAACATTTTGTGCAAGTTTCAGGTCTCATGATTAAGGTCAAAGGTCATTTAGGGTCAATGAACTTTGGCCGAATCGGGGTAGATGTTGAATTACCATCATAACTTTGAAAGTTTATTGGTCTAGTACATTAAACTTGGACATTAGAGTAATCAAGTATCTCTGAACATCCTGTGCGCGTTTCAGGTCACATGACCAAGGTCAAAGGTCAATGAACTTTGGCTGAATTGGGTGTATCTGTTGAATTACCATCATAACTTTGAAAGTTTATGGATCTGATTCATGAAACTTGTAAATAAGAGTAATCAAGTATCACTGAACATCCTGTGCGAGTTTCAGGTCACATGATCAAGGTCAAAGGTCATGTAAGGTCAATGAACTTTGGCCATGTTGGGGTTTTTTGTTGAATAACCATCATATCTCTGTAAGTTTGTTGGTCTTGTTCATAAAAAGTGGACATAAGAGTAACCATGTATCACTGAACATCTTGTGCGAGTAAGAGTAGTTTTCAAAGTCAGCACTGCTGCTATATTGAACCGCGTGATGCAGGTGAGACGGCCAGAGGCATTCCACTTGTTGCTCATAATAAGTGTAAATGGTGTAAAGTGTAAATGGTAGTAATTTTTTACCTGATTGCTAAGAGAGCATGAATGCTTGTAAGCAAGTAACCAGAGGACTGACTGTTTAATGTCCTCTCTGGGGGACCTGGTAATGCAGATTAATGCCTTACCAAAGGGCACTAGCGCACCAAGTAGGAATGGAGCCTGGGTCTCCGGAATCCAAAACCCCAGCTCTACCAAGTGAGCTATCACACTTTCTCAAATATATCCACAATCTCCACTCCTTGGGGAGTGATACCTATTCCACCAATGAGCTGTCGATTCCCTCAACTTGCCAGGCCAACTCATCAATGTTTGCATCCTACATGGTAACCATTGAACACCTGGTGGGTGTTTCATAAAGCTGTTTGTAAGTTAAGAGCGACTGAACGACTGGTGAACTTTTCTTGCGTGCTAAACAATCACCAATGAACATGAATGGTGAATATCACTTACCAGAAGAAAGGATCACCAGTTCTTAAAGTCGTTCTAAACTTACGAACAGCTTTATGAAACACCCACCGGGGGGCCGTTTCATAAAGCTGTTCGTAAGATAAGAGCGACTTTAAGAACGACTGGTGAACCTTTCTTACGCGCTTAACCATTGCCAATGTATATGCCATTTACCACAAGAAAGGATCACCAGTCGTTCTTAAAGTCGCTCTTAACTTACGAACATCTTTATGAAACACCCACCTGGATGGAGAGTGGCAAATGTAGGTTAGCATCCCTCCGAGAGGCTAGTAGTGGTGCATTGGGGTTTGAACCCCAGACCTCATGGTTTATAGTCCTAAGATTTCTCATTGATCCTCTACACCATTCATTGGTCCCTTGGAGAGGACCTTATGCCGTTGGTCGTTTGGTTGCTTTTGTACAATGATGCCTCCTTAGCAATCAGGTAAAAAATCACTCCCATTATACCATTATATTATAGTCTTTCATTCCTGTGTCTCTTAGTTCCCCATCCTAGTGCAACACATAAATGTTGTAGTGGGCATTTATCTACATTTGACGCTCTCTACCCAAGCCTTAAAATATATAAATTCTGTATTTCCTACTTTTGTTTATTCCAAATTGCCTTTTATCCTGACCCCTCTGGTAATTGTGAAGGCTTTTTTCACATTTTGGGGGATAAATTGCCCTCAGCTCCCCCCCTTCAAATTCATATTTTGGGGGTCTTTTTTTGTTTTCCTTTTTATTTTTTGCTGCGCCCAGAAGTATATTTGCCACCTTACAATCAATTTAGGGGCTGTGTGGAAGTAATGTTGTTGAGGTTCCCAAAGGGCAACCCAAAATATGATTTTCTGTGATTTTACAAATGGCAATGTATGAACCATTTTTATGACACTCACAAATGGTAACAAATTTCCATTTGATTGGACAATAAATTAAATTCAAGTAATGGACTTGTTATCAATGATATATATGGTTGGAACTACCCCTTATCGACCACCTAATCTAAGCATTGTATCTGCGAAAATATTCATCAATTTTACCCAGTTTTCATCTCATTTGTGCAGAAAATTGAGCAGATCAGATTCCCACGTTTCTCACGGCGACTCCGATTCAATCAACGTATATATCGACGAACAACGAATGCGACGATTTTACATTTGCTCATTTGCACCCATCTTTTGAAACCGACCACCCGCGATACACAAAGTTTACGGCCTATTCTTGTCGCTGTGGCGAAGTATTTTGACTCTTCCAAATCAGTTCTGTGATGTCAACATGCCAAATGATCGTCTCACTACTTCCATTGCGAGCTCCGGCACATGATTCGAGGATTGACGATGGAGACTTGTTCTAAAGCCGTTTCCTATCGGATTTCTTGGTTTTTCAGCAGGGTTTGGGTCTGGTCAATACAATTTTGATTGATTATACTAAATATTTACTTTTTGTTGCTTCTTTTTTTCTCGTAAAATCGATTCTTACCGTTTCTATGGACACTGCGCCTACTCTCCTGCGCGTATCGTTTGTAATACGCAATAATTTTAATGCGCAAGGTGGTCGGTTTCAAAAGAGGTGGTCGATATGTAGTAGTCTCACCATACAGTACAAATCATCTATTGTAGGTCTTGTCATATTGAAATAATGCTTTATCAAATTGAACATGGATGTGACAAAAATTATAAAAGCTTCCTATAAAGTTTATTTTAGCATTTTTATGATTGATAGTCAGATTTTTGTCTTATCAATTGATTCATCTGTTAAGTACAGGAATGATGTTGGAAAAGGATAGTGAAGAACTTGACTGGTCAGATTACAAATTTGACCTACTGATCAGCAAATATCAATTCCAATAAAAATTGTGTATGCCATGGTTTTACATAGATTCAGTGTGCAGATTTGATTTGTTTGTATGGCTGTGTGATCATTGAAATGGATGAAGATGGATGATCCACTTTCATATCTGATGCTTTACCATGTTCCATTAGACAAAGACGGTGACACGATTTGTGCTCCTGCGACAGTTGCTCCGGGCTTAATTTCATCTAAGATGTAGGGTTAGGTTTGCAATAGGGGTTTTATGTAAGGTTTATGGTAGGGGGTAGTGTTTTACCCAGGGTTGAAAGTTAGTAATTTGATGTGTGGGATTTAGAGCCGTTGCGGAGCAGTTGTCGTCAGAGCAAGTGTCATGGAACAGACATGTACATACCATAAAAAGTAAGTTCCCTCGATGTTATGTTATGGTTTAACTTTCTAATTAAATTAAGGTTTCAAGAATAACTTCAAAATAACTTGGTAGAAGTCTTCCTATACCTATGGACTCGACTGTGCATCAAAATGGAATTGATCTGCAGCCTTGTCAACTCAAAGGTTCACAGGAAACAATATTAAGAACAAGTTTTATTATTTCTTTACGCATGAGTTTAAAGTGCCTCTTTGATTAAATGCAATTTACAGTTTATAAAAAATCCATTTGCAATTTCAAGCCGTCAGCCCGGACAACTTGTCTGTCAAGATGACAAATGTAACATTCTCCAAATAATTTGCAAAGATTAATTTCTGTGGGGGAAATCATGAAATCTTTTTATGTTTTTTTGTTTTGATATTGCCCAATAGAGAGAAAGCAGAGTTGACAGAAATATCCAGCGCAAATCTGTCGTTATTTTCCCTTAAAAATATATTCAGGATGCAGAGTTGAAATTAATCACACATGCAAAAAGTGTGTGTGAGAGGGAAAATGGCTCTAACAAATGCCACACAGCTTGAAATTCAAGGAAGTGAGACCAACATTTAAAAAGATATAATTATTCCTTTCTTGTTCTTAAAAATACACCAATCTAGAGACTAATTAATTCCATGCGGCAATTGTCCTCAAAATATGCCAGCAGTCTCTAGATGTTCTTACATTTTGTGAATAAACAGGATATTTTATTCCTAACACACACACAAAATAAAATAAAACAAGACATTACACAAATTATTCTGGCGTGGGGTATTAATCTTTTATTCTACATGTACCTTACAGGTTTTCACATCCACTTGTCTCTCAAATATCACAGAGACCAATCACATTACAAAAGCTAATGGTGGAAGCACTAAAGACTTTGGTAGTAAACTTGTCCAATATACGGTAGTTTTTAAACAACATTGCATATATCAGTACTTGACATTATTTCATATACATGTACCCGATAACTATAGGCCTACATATGTTGACAAATTCATTAAATTGTGTTCAGTACATGTCTACCCAAACAGGAGAAGTTAAAATGAGGTCGCAAATGGTCTTGCTATAGACAATAGGCCTTTTTACACAGGCGTGCAGGAGCTCACTTGCATGTACAACAGATTTTCCTGTATCTTCAGTGGGATTGATAGTTTGGAACACTGTTCTGTGGATATTTTATGTATAAATGTGGCCAAGATTCACCAAGCCAGGCAAAGTTAAAATCAGTGATGAACACACGTGTGTTGGTATACATGTAGGTAGCCAATATGTGAATACCCTGTGTACACCTTAATCGTGTATTTACTAGACTTTTGGCATAATCTTTCATGTGTCAAAGAAATTGTTTTTATTCATTCCTACGTTAACTATAATATACCGTCTTGCATTCAGTCAAATGCATCTTTCCATAAGCCACTGTGGCACTGGTGTCAATACAATACAAGTGGAATGCATCTGGCCGTCTCACCTGCATCACGCAGTTCAATATAGCATCAGTGCTGACTTTGAAAACTACTCTAACTCGCACAAGATGTTCAGTGATACATGGTTACTCTTATGTCCACTTTATGAACTAGACCAATAAACTTACAGAGATATGATGGTTATTCAACAAAAAACCCCAACATGGCCAAAGTTCATTGACCTTACATGACCTTTGACCTTGATCATGTGACCTGACACTCGCACAGGATGTTCAGTGATACTTGATTACTCTTATGTACAAGTTTCATGAATCAGATCCATAAAATTTTAAAGTTATGATGGTAATTCAACAGATACACCCAATTCGGCCAAAGTTCATTGACCTTTGACCTTGGTCATGTGACCTGAAATGCGCATAGGATGTTCAGTGATACTTGATTACTCTAATGTCCAAGTTTAACGAACTAGACCAATAAACTTTCAAAGTTATGGTAATTCAACAGATACCCCCGATTCGGCCAAAGTTCATTGACCCTAAATAACCTTTGACCTTAATCATGAGACCTGAAACTTGCACAAAATGTTCAGTGATGCTTTATTACTATTACATTGTATGTCTAAGTTTCATGAATCAGATCCATAAATATTCAAAGTTATGATGGGAATTCAACAGATACCCCCATTCGGCCAAAGTTCATTGACCCTAAATGACCTTTGACCTTGGTCATGTGACGTGAAACTCATGCAGGATGTTCAGTGATACTTGATTAACCTTATGTCCAAGTTTCATGAACTAGGTCCATATATTTTCTAAGTTATGATGACATTTCAAAAACTTAACCTCAGGTTAAGATTTTGATGTTGATTCCTCCAACATGGTCTAAGTTCATTGACCCTAAATGACCTTTGACCTTGGTCATGTGACATGAAACTCTAATAGGATGTTCAGAATGGCCAAGTTTCATGAACTAGGTCCATATACTTTCTAAGTTATGATGTCATTTAAAAAACTTAACCTCAGGTTAAGATTCGATGTTGACGCCGCCGTCGGAAAAGTGGCGCCTATAGTCTCACTCTGCTATGCAGGTGAGACAAAAATGACTTCAGTCACAATTACATAGTTACCCACAGAACATGTTCATTCCAGCCACAGTTGTTTATTCAGTACACTATATCAGAATTATTTCTTACAAACCACATTATGGACCAACATACCCCCACAAATTAAATTACATAAAGAATGCAAGATCATTACTTCATTTTCAATGTCATATTATTTTTCTTGGCCTTGGTGGATGATTGCTTTCACAGATAAATTCTAAAATGTCACTGGCAAGTTCAACTTCATTTTTTTTTAGATTCACGAATAAATAATATCTTGCTTTTACTTCACAAATATTTTATCTGCAAAATAAAGATTAATGCTATTAAAAGTTTCTCTTTTCATATAATTTCTTTATCAATACATTTTGTTTGATATTACATAATTACTTTTCACAACTACACTATTTCATTATCCTGTAATCCTAACCTATTATCCAACAACTGATTTGGTTGCAATAGGTTTTCACATACATAATACAAGAATATGAATACTCACAACAAATAACACACAAAACTGGTCACATTTAATGTGTACATGTAGTTTACACAATTGAGGTAACAGATATACATCTATATTTCTAGAATTTTACAATCACTTTTTCAGAGTACTTGGTAATGTCAAAATATATATTTATATATTTCTCTACTCTGCATCATGGAATAAAAAATGACTGAAGATAGGAACTTGCTCCCCCCTTCACCACTTTTAATCACATCCAAGAAAAATGAATTTACAAAGGACAAATTTATACCAGGGTTTCTCCAAGTACATGTATGCAACTTTTTTTAATAGTGCAGGTGGAACAATATCACAATCGAAACATACTGCAATTTATCATAAATATTTCAATGGTAGCAAGATAGCTGGCAGTAAACTATTCAAGTCTAATTTGCTTCATTTCAGTTCTACTGACACTGTTTTCCTTCACACTGTACATATTGTATTGTCTACAAAGATGCGATTTCAACTGTAGCGGATGAATCAAAATTGAGAATCTGACTTTGTGTCAGACAACAGACACTAGCTGTTTGTAAAGTCGCGCATAACTAAAATCTTTACGAAACACCAACCCATTTCTCAACCCCATTACTGGAGGACTATCTGTCTAGGCCCAGGGGTGCACACTTTTCACTCGCTTACCCACTTCAATAAATACCTTGATAACGCTTTCACCTGCAATATTTTGGGTTATATGACATTTGCTCTGGCGACAATTGCTCCGCTCTAAATTCCAAACACTAATCGAATGACCAACTTTAACCCTGGGTATAGCACTATACCCTATCCCTAACCTTACATTAAATCTAACATATAACCCTATTGCAACCCTAACCCTACATCTACATGACGATACTAAGCCCGGAGCAATTGCCGCAGGTGCAAATGTTGCCTCAACCATATTTAGAGACAATTCTGCTTTCAATACTATTTCCGTGTTGAAAACTGAACTTGGTACCTTCAATCCAGTGAACTACATGTACCAGCCTATATTATGATGATATAAGTACTGTACTTCACAAACCCAATAGCCACAAAACCACAAGAGGCTGAGAAATTTAAATTAGGAGAGGGTTTTTAAAATCTATGGACATTGCAAATTTGTTTTGTACAATCTTGATTCATTCAGGCACGCATAAAGTGCCCTTTGCCAGAACCATGCATTTATTATGGGATCTTTCCTTGATGCACACTATAAAATATGCATAGTCCGTGGTTTTGTATCCCCTTCGAGTTTAGACCTCTTTTGTTGATTTGGGACAATGAAACTTGAAAGTGATTCATCATCTAAAAAGGTGGCAAAGTTTAGAGGGAAAGTACCAAGACCGTGAACCAAAAGGTCAGAGGTTCAAATTCCATCACAACACTCATTTTCTTTGTCAAGACAGGGATCTACATCCCAGGTAAGGTACATGTACATGTATGTACCTACTTCATGTACCTAGTGAATAAGTTCCTTATGATACGACTAGTGTACTGAATCAATATCCACATCAATCTAGGGTGATGGTTCTGCAACTTGAGACATGTAGTGATGCAATCTGTAAGAGTCCACTTTTCTTATTGCAAAAACGAAATATCTATGAATATTTCCTCGACAAAGGTAGCACATGTCAATCTGAAAGACTGACTAATGGTGCCAAATATATCAACACGATATGGATTGAATTCCAAGAATTCTAAATTCATTTATACTAGGCTCTTAGAAAATATATTATTCCACAAGTGTCTTGTTCCCAGGGTTCCTGGAAAAGAAACATCCCCACATTTGAATACCTTGGTAAATAGTCTTCTAACGACAAAGGGGGTCTCCGCAAAATAGAATATACACATCAGGGAACAAAGAAGTGCACAAGGATAAAAAAAATCCACAAACCGTTCCCATGATCACCGCACTCTTCTCAGTTTTGTGCACGAACTTTCAAAAGAATAAAAAAAAATATAACATTTACATAATATCAATAAACACTACTAGTAATTTTCATTCACCACCATTCTACATACACCACACGTACGTAAGCACTTTGAAAATTAAAAAAATGTAAGAATAAGCCAACTCAATGAGAGGTGGGATATATCTGCATAATCTTTAAATAACCAGCAAATGTCAAGTTGCAAAATAGATTGTCTATGGCATAAATGGCATAAAAATTTGTTTTAAATCTATAGATATGTGTCTTTGTATTTCCTTCAAATTATTTTTAGTTCTTATCACAGAGGTTAAGATTATAACACCTAGTACTTGGACTCGGTGTTGGGCCAGTCGTAGTAATCAGGCGTGAACGACTCGTACTCGTAGTCATAGATGCATTTCCTTACGTACGCCTCCATGTCGTCTGGCCGGGGGTACTTGGACGCCATACTGGTCCCATAAGCATACTCACCGACACGGACTGCGATTTGGACGGATACTTCTCTCACGTCTTCAAGAGGGGGGTAGACACGTCCCTCGCCGAGGTGAGCTTCGGTCACTAAATTGGCAATGCACTAGATTGAAAGTGTTGGATAGAACAGATAGGATTATGGGTTGTTCTACAATCAGGTTATACCAAGCTATCTCATTTGACTAATTAATACGTTGTTTTGTTTTTCCTCAAATTTTATGTGTGCGTTGTAAACAAAACACTATTTCTTTTAAATTTTGACGCACCCCCTAATGGAGTTCAATCGTTTAACTGCATGTGCTGTCAATTCCTTAATTTTGCTGAAAGGACCCTTTCTAAAAGAAATGGTTGGCAACATTGGAAATTAACTGTCTGAAAAAATGTATGTGGGTCAATGTTTGAGGTATACACTGTATATACAAGAAGTCTTACAGACAAAAAACATTATTAATCAAGCAGTTTCTAACTATCCATAAAAATCAGAGTTTACAAAGGACATTTTTGGACAGAATTAGCACCCCTATTGGTCAACAGTCACAAAAACCTTGAATGAAGTGATTTCTAAGATATTTTTTCAACATCAACTGTAGATATAATGACAAAGACGTGGGAACAGCGGAAAAAAGACAGTTTGAATTCCTACCTTTGCTGCCTCAAGGAAGATTGAATCACTGACATGCCGGATCCCAAAGGCAATGATACCAAGAGCTACACCGGGAAAGACGTAAGCATTGTTGCCTTGTCCTGGTACCAGTGTCTTCCCGTTGGGTAATGTGAACGGATCAAAGGGGCTTCCACTGGCAAACACACATTGACCCTATATGAGGAAAGATAGGAGTATTATAATGCAAACATATGTGAGTTGGTCAAGACAATGTCAATTGTCAGACTTGTTGAATAAAAAATGCAAAATTTCTAGAACAAGTTCAGCCAATTAAAGTTGAATGATCTTAGTAGCTTCAAATCATAAAACGTTTTTTAATGAAACAATTCCATGGTATAGAAATTTTTATGGAATTGCCGAAAAAGACTTCTGAAAATGGCAAATGCATAATACCTTCTCAGACAAAGAGTCATATACATGTCCCAGACTCAGCCCATAGCAAAATGTGCCAACCCATGGCACACCGAAGAAGTACTGGAACAAAACTGGGACATTTTCAGAATGAGAGCTCACAGAAGGATAGTGGCCCTAATGGCCACATTTTGTCCTGCATCGCCCCATTTTAATGACAGGCTAAACAAGGGACCTCAATGGTCAGATGGCCGTTTTATAATACTTTTCTTACATTAGAACAACTTTACGAATAACTGGTGGTCCTTTCTTAAGAGCTAGGTCAATCATTTACCACGAGAATGGATCATTGGTTGATCGTAAAGTCAAGTGTAACTTACAAACAGCTTTGTGAAACAGTCCCTAGGTGGCCTTTCTAAGGAGGTGATCATCAAGCCCTGGTAGGTGTTTCATAAAGCTGTAAGTAAGTTAAGAGCGACTTTACGAATGACTGGTGATCCTTTCTTAGGAGCTAAAACAACACCAATGTAAATTTGTTGTATATGATTTACCATGAGAAAGGATCACCAATTGTTTGTAATGTCGCTCGTAACTTAAGAACAGCTCTATGAAACACCTCCCAGGGTGGTGTTTCAAAAAGCTGTTCGTAGAGTTACGCACAACTTTATGCACGACTGAAACCTGTACTTAGGCGCTACATCAGTTACATAGGGATATCACATAGCACAAGAAAGGATCACCAGTCGTGCGTAAAGTCATCTGTATCTTACGAACAGCTTTATGATACGGGGCCCTCGTTGATGTTTCATAAAGCTGTTCATAAGTTAAGAGCAACTTTAAGAACTTGTGGTAAATGGTCTATACCAAAATTTTCATTGGCAATGGTTTAGCGCAAAAGGATCACCAGTCGTTCTTTAAGTTGCTCTTAACTTCTTAACATCTTTTTGAAACACCCACCAGTATTGAATGTGTACTTACATTGGTGTGTGTATAGGCTTGTTCTGCAGTGCACTCAGCCTTGCTTGTGGGGTTGCTCAGAGCAAAGATAACGGGGCGCTTGTTGAAGGATGCCATAGCCTTGAGGATATCAGGTGTGAAGACGCCGCTGATCGCAGCAGCACCTAGAATGACACGGTAACAAGTAAAAAATCCAAACTTATCAGAAGGTAATCACAATGATCAAATAATAATAGGGATAATTAGTGTAAATAGCTTGAAAGTTTAATGAGTGATATTTTTTTCATGTAAAACTTGCATCAGCCAAAAGACTCCTCATTAGCAAGCTGGTTTTACCCCCCCCAAAAAAAAATGTTGAAAAGAACATGACCCATCATTAAGGTGCTAATCACTGAAGATATTTTTGGGAATTTGAATGGCTGTATTAATAATTACTCAATGATAGAGTTTCTTTCTTGCATGCTTTTAGCACCTTGGGGCAGCTGACCTTATTACAGATGAATTTTCAGGAAGATACTGTAATCCTTTATAAAACAACACCAAAAATTGTTTAAAAATAATCAATTTTCTATGACTTAAGGACCCCTGTAAAAAGCACATCTGGACGGTCATGGAGGAGAGGCTTAACACTTTCTTAACTTACCAATAAGTACAGTTGGTTTGACTGCGTTGACTATTTCAGGTAGATCTGTCATGTGTTTGTGTTCATGGGCGTAGCGAGCTTTGTGGTCCGAGATACCGCCAGAAGGCCTACCCTGTACAAGCAATCATTAAAAAAAGTTAGTTTGTCTCAATGGATATTTTACACAGACGTCACACACTGTGCAAGCTGTTATTTTTGTGATCGCAAAGTCAACAACTCACAAAAATGTTGGGATCGAAGCCATTCCCGAAAATATCTGTAGGCCTACACAAAAATTAGCAATACAGCAGTTCAAAGAATAATGTTACATTATATCAAAATTTAGACAGCAAAATCTAGATGCAGTGGATTAGAAAGAATGGGTATAGCCTAAATGGAAAATAGACCAAAATATGGTCTAAATGGCAATGTATATAGATCAAAATATGGTTAGTAGAGAAACTAGTATAATGCAATATATAGGAGATAAGACCATATAGAAAGTAGACAAAGTGGGTGAGGACCAAGTGGCTATTTACCAAACACATACTATTAGTATATTCATTGGGGCTCATATTATCAAGAGGTTTCAATTGTACCATGGTACAAAACCATGAACTACACAGACTTCTCTTATTATCACTCATGACTCAAGCACCCTTTGCCAAAAGCGTGCATTTATAATTGGACTTTTCTCAGTGTACACAACGGAATAAAAGTTAATTTGTTTAACAAATTTTCGGCATTACTCCTATTTGTTTAAGATCAGTATGCTCGATCTGTAATGAAAATCATAAGATCAGTATGCTCGATCTGTATGAAATTCATAAATCATAAGTCAGAAAAAATTGAAACCAGTGGGATTCGAACCTGCCATCTACTGTTTTATGGCAGCGACTCAATAAAAGTTATTACATACACAGAATCTGTATAATCCATGGTTTCGTACCAAGTTACAATTGAAACCTCTTTTGAGAATAAGGGCCTATGGGTGTATTTACAGGAGCAAACTCTAAATAACATGTTAAGTAACTGGTTACCTTGACAATCAGACCTCTAGAATCCACAAGCCAGATCCTCTGTCTAGCATTCTCTACACTGAGCCCTTCTTCCTGCATGGCGTTGACTATAAGATCAGCTATACCTAATGAGGCCTATAGGGATAAAAAAATATCATTAACTCTGTATTTTAATAAGCAAAATCACAATTCACAGAACAACAGTCTTCAAGCTCTTAATAACTGTTACGCTGAACCAGTTCAGTTCAAGTGTTTGTATCGCTCATGTGTCAAGAAGTTAAAAGTTTAAACAGCATAACAATATCACAAAAATGGTACACGAGGATTGAGGAAAATTGACAAATATCTTAGATAATAAAAAAAAATCTTTAACTAGATTACACATGATATAGAAAACATGAGAAATATGGCACTAAAAGTAGAAGCAGAGCTTGTAGACTCTGCATAGGTCAATCTCCATAAAAAATACTTGTTTAATTTGAACATTATTTCAGACCAGGGGCCTGATTCATGAAGAGTTACAACTGTTGTAACTTTGCCATTAAGGTAACTACCATGGCTACCTTAATTTTGATTGGCTGCTGAGCCCTGTTGCCATGGTAGTTACCATATTGGCAAAGTTACTACAGTCGTAACTTTTTATGAAATGGGCCCCAGAATATGCAAAATGTGTGTTAATGATATCTTCTAAGTCAAATTTTGCCTAAGTACAACAGATTTCTCTGATCAAAGAGATTCAACATAAGCAGAGTCAGACATACATTCTGAAGATAAAGTTGAACTTTTACTTCATTATTCTTAACATGGCAATAAAACACAGGGCTTTGACCATACAATTCTGACTTACATACCTTTTTTATAGTTTGATTTTATGCATTTATATCAAATTACAAATAACTTTTTAATAACACACGTGAAGCTCTAGTAGAAGGGAACTCAGGCCAAGTGAAGTCCACCAAAAATTCACAAACAATTCTCATTGATTTTCAGATTAATCTTTCATAAAAAAATTTCAATTATTTGTTTTCATTATTTAAGATATAGTAGTAGAAAATAAAATATGTTGTTACCACCGTGAGGATCATATCAATTTACACCTTTAGAACACATTAAATTTCCAAGGTTTGAATATTTGAATACCAGAGTAACATGATATATACATGATCAAACTATTTCTAAACAAGATTTTACAATCTAAGAATTCTTACCTCACCGGCACCCTGGAAAAGGAATTTATTCTCACTAAGCTTTGTCTTGGTGATCCTCAAGCTAGCAAGTAACCCTGCCACAGCCACTGATGCTGTACCTGTAGAGATCCATATAACAAAACACATCAAGAGTGATTAGCTTGAGACCATCTCACAAACCAGGTGGGCATTAGCTGTTCATAAAGTTATAATAATAATACTAAATGTAATTTGTAATGCGCCAAATCCACTCTGCAGAGTGCTCAAGGCGCAGTAAAAGAAAGATAGAGAATAGTACAAATACAGAGATAAATCATGGAATTAAGAATAGGAAGCATTGAACAGACGCGTCTTAAGGTAGCATTTAAATATGTCAATGGAAGTGCAGTCACGGATAACCAGGGGAAGGTCATTCCACTGAACAGGGACAGCATGAGTAAAAGCCCGTGCCCCCCCATGTCTTAGCAGATTTGGGAACAACTAAGAAACCAGAGTTGGATGAACCAAGGGACCTGACAGGAGTGTATTTGTTAATTAAATTAGAATGACTTTACCAACGATTGGAACATGTTCTTTCATAAGTGCTTAATAAGCTACCCTTATCTGCTGGCGTATTAAAAAGGATCACCAGTCGTGCATCAAGTCATTTGTAACTTTTGAACAGCTTATGAAACACCCACCTGAATCCAGAATGCATGAGACTGCCATTGTGTTCAATGAATAATACATATTGTTGATATTTATTTTCATTGCTAATATAATCACTATTGTATTACTGATTTGTGACACATTTGAATATGTTACCTTGTATAATTATCTCTGGTGTGAATGCATAAATAAAAACAATCCACCAATTGGTTCAGTCTGATTTGCATCATGCAATGCAAAACAATAAAATCACTGTCGCAAATAAATCTACCTGATTCAGCTTATCAACAATAATATGGATACACTGGATATGAATTCCGCAATAGTTGCACCAGATACAGGGATAGAAAAATACAACAAAAAACAACCAGGGCAAGTGCATAATCTTGAACTTTTTAAGCTCTTGCAGCAACTAGGTGACTCTTTAATTTATAGGAGACATCTCTGGAACTAAACAACTAATTGTAGCAAAATTTAGAGTTGCAAACTTGTTACAAATCCAGTGAGATATCCGCTTTAATGACTCTTCTTCACCTGCCATAAATGGAATGTATGTGTGTTATGTGGTGCACATTGGTGACTTTATAATGTTAAGAGGTAAGTGTTGGATCAAAGCTTACCCTGTATATCATCATTGAAAACAGTGTACTTGTTGCGGTATTTCTCAAGAAGCCTGAACGCATTGTTGTTGGCAAAGTCTTCAAACTGGATCAAGCAATTCTGTCCATACCTAAAAACAAGAAGTAAAACCCATGTATCATTGAGTATTATAATAACAAGGACATGATTCAGTTAAGATTTTCAAATGCTTAGAGACGTTATTCATAATGTGTTATGCGCAATACAAGAACTGACTATTATTATTATTAATTACAGAAAACAATTCTGATTAGTTCCTAGTCAGCCTACTGAGCAAAATGCGCATGCAATGATGAACTTGATAGGCCATCTGCATCTTGGGCACCCTGCACAGAGGATTTGGTGCATTAAAAATCCTATCAGTTATCATTATTCAATAAGCGATAAGGAGCTTAACTTTGTGTTACAGGGGCGAAGATCTTGACAATTACCTTTCAACCACTGCCTCCATGAATTCATCAATAAGTTGGTCATAGTTTTCAGATCGATCCCGCTTGTCCTTCAAACCAATGTAGAGTGGATCGTCAAGTAGTGACTGGAGTAATGTACCAGAAAGAGATTAATTTAATAAAGTGAAAAATGTAATGAATAAAATTACATTTACATGATGTAATACATTATGTGTAATGTGCTTTACAATAATTCATCAAATATGTTCCATACAAATCTTTCATTATGATAAATAAAAATACATGTAGCTGCTGACATTATAAATTAGAAAATAGCTAGGATTTCTATCACTTGTGAGTACCCCCAGATCCTTCTAACTCTCTCATTTCAACATAATCTACAAAATCATAAATATGTAGGCCTACCGTAATTGGGATAATTGATGTGATATCTTGAAGGTGAAGCTGACCAAAAAAAAAACAGTGGGCATGGCTGTCTTAACTTTTATCATTAATCAGTTTTTCCAGAAAATTATTTTTTTTCTTCCCCTGTAACTGCTGGCCCTGTACTTGCGTATCCTGTCTTTTTTTTTACCTGGGGGACATGAGCAGTGACTGAAAAAATAAGAAGAAAATACATGTAACAAAACAAAAACTTCACAGAGTACACCTATGATGTATGACTCTGTGGCAGAAAATGTTTTTTTAATTTCATCATAAAAGTATTTTCATCACTTTGAGTAAGGCGAAATCATGCAATACCTGGCGGTCTGTTCCGACATCGATCATGACAGGTAGACACTGTGAAGGATGTACACCAGCAATGGCTGTATACAGAGCTAGTTTACCCACAGGAATACCCATACCATAACAGCCTAGATCACCCAGGCCTAGGATTCTCTCTCCATCAGTAACGACAATAGCCTGGAATAGAATAAAGACAAAGCAAAACTTATTAATAAGATCAGAAAGTACACAGTATCAGCTCAGAGCCAGTAGAAATTAAATAAAGCGCAGATGAACGAGTTGAAGGTGATGAATGTTAAGCAATATTTAAAGATATTTGTATCATCAGTTTAATCAATATTGATCGATAATTTTTAAAACAAACTTTGCTCATCTTTTTTTTTTGAAGGATCCCATAAAACTGGGCAAGAATTTAGATTACAACTTGCAAACTACATTGTACATTATTCATTGAGGAGCATATAGGCCTATTTATGTGCATGATAAATATAATGGCCGATATAAATACAGAATTCTTAGTCTAAGGTGTATATCAACACAGGTATCCACATGTACACGTGCTCAGGATATACAAAATATATTATGAACAAAAGTGATCTTAGAGAAAATAGATAAAAGAATTGCTCAGAATGGAGGGAGTCGTGTATATTTGTTGGAAGAACCAGGGGAAGGACAACGAGCATCCTGTTTTTGCCTCTCTGTTTCCAATTCATTTGATACAATACATACATGTATATCCTGTCATTGTTCTATTTTTGATTAATGATCACTGTTTTTGAGAAAAGGCTGCCTGATGTGGGCGGTAGAAGAGGATGCACGAGGTCAAACAGGTGATTATGGATAGGAATTTAGGAAACAGGAGGAAAAATGAAAAATAATGAAAACTGGTGAAACTGGATATTACAAACCATTCAACCTTTTCTTTCAAACAGTACCTATTACATAGTACACCTTTTGCCACAAATATCTAGATACAAAACTTCAATTAGATCAATCATGAATTTTCTATATGTGACAATTCATCAGAATCCAGAGAGAGAAACATTCCACAGAATAATTTTGTAAATAGGCCTACCTAGAGCTTTAACAAAAAAACTGCTTAAAAGAAATTATAGGAAATACGTTTAACATTTTAAATTTCACCATAGATACAGAACTAGTACATGTAGTTGTAGATTATATTTACATGTAGTGGCTACTGTACATAACAATCATTACCACATACCCGGTAGTCATACAATAGTATGGACTGACAACACAAAAGGTAAACACCTTTATATATGTAAGGTATATATGTATGTAATCGCTTATCAACGCAAGTATTCTCACAGCTGGATGACAAACTCATTAATAATCACGTTATCATTAAAACAATGGTTAATTACTAAAGCTGTCTTATCTGCTAACTGCTCAAATGTCAACAAGGTGCCTTGATGTCCTTAATAAATTTGATTTTATGTCCTTATTTCGAACTTTGATTCCTAGCAAAATAATGCAGCAATCCCTCTGCAGAGTCCAAGGGTCAATTTTTTTTCCAAACTGTCAAATTTTCACGGACAATAGAAATGCGTGTCAGTTTTATGAAAGCACCCACATTTCATTGGGTACCTAGAGCTGAGCTTGTGACAGTTCCGCGAAGCAGGATTGAGGGAACAGTTTCATGAAGTAGTAATAGGTCTTTGTCCACTCTGCAGACATCCCATACAAACGTGTATTGATATCATAACACTTGTTTCTAAGAGTAATCTGAGCTATAAAGACTTCCCATATCTGCACTTTAGTAGGCAACAGCTTAAATGGTTATACAGTAAATGTACACATATACATGCTTGAGTGTGTTCTAAATGAGTACCCAAAGGTTTCATATTCACACCAGATAGCATCAACTGATTTTTAACATTTGTACATTAACCTACATGTAAGTGGGTACTTAAAATAGATGATGGAGACACATGCAGCGCCATCAGAGAAATGATATCCAAAGACCTTTCAAAGTTGTTCATATTCTATCATGCATTATGAAATACAAATAAATAACATTTTTCTTTATCTTGATTACCGGTACACTCGTGTACCTCTTTTGCTCTTAAGTTCCATTTCAACTATATTTGAAGGTTTTGAATACTTTTTTTGTAATTTTCTTAAAAGAGTGTTTACCTTCACGTTTTGCTCTGGCCAGGATGCGATGATGTCCCGGACATGTCCCTTATCGTACTTGGTAATGAAGAGCCCCCTCGGTCGGCGGAAGATGTAGCCATACCGTTGGCATGCCAACCCAACAGTGGGCGTATACACGATGGGCATCATATCTGTGATGTGATTACACAAGACCCTGTAGAAAAGCTTCTCATTACGATCCTACGGACAAAAAAAATATACAAAAATTTGTAGTTTCAAGTCCTTTGTAACAAATTATGCATTGAAAATGAAAATACTTGTAAAAATGAATCAGTAGGCTTTAATATGTAGTACAAAAAACAACAACACTCTATTTACAGGGAGAGCTGAAGGAATGATTTACCCATTTTAAACCTTACTGGATCTGTGGGGGGGGGTCACTATTCAAAGAGGAAATAAAAAGTGTATACATGTACCAGTACTAGTGTTCAAGATAAAAGAGAGGAGTACTAGTATATATCTTACACATGACACACTAAATACTAGTATTACAAATTTTATTAAATATTGCGTGGAGCGTTGTGGCCCAGTGGATTAGTCTGCGGACTTAGAAACATAGGGTCAGGGGTTCAAATCCCAGCCATGGCATAAATTCCTTCGCCAAGAAATTTATCCACATTGTGCTGCACTCGACCCTGGTGAGGTGAATGGGTACCCCGCAGTATTTATTCCTTGAACGCTTTAGCGCCTATTGATATGGCAGCTCGCCCACAGCCGGGGTAATATGATACCAACTATCAAAGCTCAGTTGAGTATAAGCACATAGTAACTGCGCTATATAAATGGACATATTATTATTATACATATCACAAAGACAAACATCACAGCTTCATGTATACTTATGTACATACCTGTAAATCCATAAGCTGTACATATTTATCAAGAGGACTGTGATCTTTGAGGTTGTGTAGGATCCTTTCTTCCTGTAGCTCCATAGAGCTGATGACAGGTGGTAGCAAGCCATGGATACCCAATGCCTGGCGCTCCCTCAAGGTGAATGCTGTACCCTGTATTATTCAATTAAGAGAGTTTAAGGAGTTAACATGGTCCCTGGAAGCAATGGTGCTGAAGCACCCCCAAAGATTTTGTTTCGAGGTGGCCGGTACGTACATGCAGATATGCACAATAGGCAGTACCCCTGGAAATCAGGTTGGTATGATGAAATGTTACTTCATTTTGAAGAGAATACCCTTTATTTTTGCTTGTAATTTTTTTACTACAATCATCATTTTGCAGTGAAAAACTGTGTATTTTGCTTTCCAATATTTGTTTTCCAAACTAGCACCCGCCCTTTAAAAATTGTTCCCAGAGACCCAGACCCCTGGGAGTGAAGTCTGAATTGCTTTTCAGGGTTTGTACATGGAAGAGAAAGGGAGATAACTCATATCTACACCATGTGTGCGTGTACACAAATAGTGTGGATTTGGGGCATCCGTGACCTACATTATATGTAACTTGTATTGCGGTTTCTGCCCTTACAGTAGAGGCATTCATTGATTTTTCATAAAGAAAATAAAGTTAATAATCAATGTGCTGATCTGTGCTCAGCTCCCAACATCAAGTATACCAATGCAGACTATGTTAACTAAGGTTGTTTTCTGGAGTTCCTAAACCTTAAAAAAAAAAATCTTATACTATAGGATTTGCTTCAACAAATTGTGCAAAATCACAGATAGTCTATTTATTTCAGAAGATTAAAAACAGCACTACATGTATACACATCGTACTGTATACTGTGAGCTTATCTGGAGCAGATATTACAAATGACTTTGATTTCTAAAATATACATGTACAATACAGGTTTGCAAACATTCTAAAAAGAAAATGGCAAACAACCAAACAGGGTTTGACTAAGGATCAAAATGTGACCACGGTGTCATCTGGGGCCTGTTTCATAAAACTTGTTATTTGCAAACAGTTTAAAGCTACTGAAATCATTATTTGATTGGCTAATAATAAAGTTGTCATACAAACTGTATTACAGTATGTCTATATGAAACAGTCCACTGATAATGCTGATCATAACTTATACAAGTACATGTATTTTGCACTATAAACAAATCAGCTCAATGACTTGGCAGTTTTATTGCATCTTTGATATGATATGTCAATACCGGTATACATGTATGTAGGGGTATTTACAGTATTTGGGGAACTCTGCTTTGGTACTGCTATTACAGCACAAGTACAAAGTGTTGATTGAAAGTTGTAAAAATATTTAACAACTTTTAATCAACACTAACTACATTGTAATTGTGCTATAATAGCACCAGTTATATCATAATATAATAAAAAGTGATCCATAATAACCAAATTATAAACCATATCTTTTTCTTCTTCTTTAAAGATCCTGTGCCCATTTTGTTTTGCTCCGTTTATACATTTCATGAATAACTTTGACACTTTTCAAATTATGTGCAGAATAATACAATATGATAAAAGATTCAAGTAATGTTATTATCAGTGAGGAGGGAAAATAAAAATTTGTTTTTAATGGCAATTTGCAAAGCCTGTACATGTACATGTATTAGGCAACAAACTTTCACGTCTCTTTTTCTTCTGTCATATCATGAAAATATAAGTTTTTAGTAGTTACACCCTGACACTATTAAATTCAATAATGTACAGTCAGCAAAATGAACAATAAAGAAACCATTGTAAATTGATATTCAGTAACTTGTTCTGTCTTGATAAAGTCAGTGCATGTTCAAAGTAAGCTGGACTTTGGAATGGTCCGGCCATTCTCTCCGAGTCCAAAATATCCTCCCCCCCTCCCATCCATTTTTCAAATATACTGTACCTCTGTTTGTCTCTGTAGCTATATTTTACTGTGTGTGTGTTAATGTGTCAATATTTGCTCACATCCACTCCACAATCAAGATACAATATTCAGTTCTTACCAAGTGAGAACAAATTGTTCACAAATCTATATATTTTTTTTATCTACATGTACATCTACTAGGCCTGGCATTTACACAAGTATATTTATTTTGAGCCATCTTTAACAAAATCTTCATGAAGTTATGAAATTTCATCGTTCAAAAATCATATCAATTGTCGAAGGCCAAAATGCACTATGTTTCTTAGATTAATGTATTATTCACCTGGTTTCACCATTTTACATTTTCTAATTCATTAGACATGTACTTTTGATTCATTTAACATGCATCAAATTTTGCAGAACCTCGACTGGGTTTGTAATCAAGCTACAATGTTGAAACAGTATAATCTAAAAAAATTCAGACCTGAATAAAAGAATAGAATTTGTTGTTCTTTTTTTAATAAAGAGTACATATTTCCAGAGACACAAATTGCAATATCGTGGAGAATCAAAGTATATGTACTGTATGCTGTATACCAGACTACCAGCACAATCCATTCAATACCTTCCTTTGTGCTTTAATTACTTCCTGGCACCAGAAGCAATAAACCAATCATCTGTTCATTGGCATGTTTATTTCTAGCAAGGAATATGAATTATGGTGCAAAAAAATAAATAATAAAAATGCCACTTTTTACACCAAGGACTACTTTACTTACGAAAGATTTGACATACTACATGCAAGTACATGTAGGTAGGCCAATTGTTTCGTGTAGTTTCTTCAATTTTTATACAAACAGGGGGGGGGGGGGGGGCGCACGTTTCCAGTTTCACACTCTTCAAACATACATGCATGTAATTATGATAAAATAATTGATATATTTGACCCCCCTTCCCCCCATTAACTTGGTTCACAGACTTGAATTCATGGGATGCAATGCATCACAAAGTGGTGGATCCAGGATTTTGAAATAGAGATTATAAAATAGAGGGGTTGCAATTTTGGTAGGATTCAGCTACATTATTGATACTTTTACTTCCATGGGTCATTCAAAAAAAAAAGAGGGGTTGCATACCTTGCGGCCACCTTAATCTGATACTCTCAGTCTGGCCTACATGTATATTGTAATGTAAGCACGCCTGCTTGCCAAACCATGCACATTAGATTGCATTTTAAATTTTATGCATTTTTTTTTCAATGAAAGCACTACCAACTTATGAGATTGAATACATGTAAATCTAGGCGTACTGTTGACATTGGATATCCAGTTTTTCCTCATATTACATTTACATGTAGATCTAGACCAAAAACTTTGGTCTCTGTTTATGTTGGTTGCTCCGCTGAACTCTGTTGGCTTCACTCGCCAAATATAGTGACCAAAGTTCTAGCTCGATCTGTACAGATCTGTACAGGGGACTCAGTGGCCATAGTATGTTCATGTATTAAATAAAAACAGGGAAGTGAAGTTGCACGACAGCCGAAGTCACAGTTTTTTCCCCTTTAAGTTTATTTTTCCCCGTTTTAGTGCATTTCAGGCCAAAATGGAATAATCATTTTTTTGGACAAGTTCTTTTTATAAATTTTTAAGAAATAAAGACAAAAGTCGATGAGCCCCGACGGGGCCGGGATTTTGCATTGTAAACCCCCTAATGGTGGCTGTAAGATATATGGCAAGCCATCTGTGTACGAGGCTGGAGAAATAAAAAAATAATGTGAAAAAACCTCAAAACAGATGGCTTCCAGCTGTCTAATGTAGATGTGAATTGAAGTTGAAGTTCAGAGTAAAGTCTTAAGAGGAACAGATCTAGACTCTACATGTATCTCAATTACTTTTATTTTATATTTTTGAGGTAAATTATGTCTAAACAACTGAAGAGACTCACAAATAAAGAAATAATATGTAGATCTAGATAAATCATCTACAAATACAATCACATGATGATGATCTACATGATCTAATGATAATCTAAGTTAGATGTCGACTGACATACGTTTTTATAGAAAGTTGGTAGGCCTACTGATTATCAAACCACCATTGAAAGTTGGACTCAGATGCGCTGGCATCAATTATGTACGAGGTCGAACCGTTCGAACGCCTCATTTGAAAACATTGGTCATCGTAATGTCGTCCGTGTCAAAGCTGAGCTGTGCCGTGTCACTCCAGTGTAGCTCACCCGTCCGGCAGTCCCAATCACCCACCCAGCCAGACCTCTGGCGAAGGCAGTGTAGAAAATGTCGTTGGCTCACTAAACGCAGCAGCGAATGCGAAAACGAAATGAAATAAATATACGACTATATTAGCAATAGTATGTACGTGAATCTACCTTATTCAGCTTGGTATCCCGTAAAATATCTGGTCCATAATGTCTGGAATGTTGGAGGTGGTCCCTTTGGAAATGTTTTGGTGCCGAAGACATTGTTAGAATAATTACTTTCTTGAGTCAGTAAAACCCACGCACAGCTCAGTCAGTGGTCCTCGATTCAATCCATACAACTAGTTCGAATGTAATTTGTAAACAAGAAGTGCGCACACCACAAGCACAGCTGATCGATCGCGCCATGCCGCGTGAACACGCCCCTGGGACGCGACGCGACGTAGTCTATAAAATCAGACTTTAAATTAGTATTCAACGAAAGGCAATTCAAATCACTAAAAACATAAATATGTAACGGCAGAATAAAAATACATGTTGGAAAGTAAAACAGTGACTACATTTTAAGTTCCTTGAATAATGATTTGCCATCTATTCCCACTTTACCAGAAATTGTGTTTTGGATCCAGTTGATTTTTTAAAAATAGGTCTAAAAAATTTAAATTTCATTGTTTTTAATGGGGTCAAATTTATTTGATACTGTAATTGATATTCACATATTTCTACTTGCTCTTTTTATACATTTTACCAAATAAACAAGTCTATAACCTACAGAACATGCACCTAATCAAGAAGATAGCTGAAAAGGTCTGTTAGGCTGAGTTTTTTTTTTTTACTTTTTAAAATTTCTCCTCCTGAGTGGAGCCAACAGATTTAGCAGAACAACCAATCTACAGAGACCAAGTACTAGTACTAATCAATTAAATGCACATGTAATTCACAATGAATTCAGACCATACCTGCTGCATGAAAGTTTAATCATAGTAACTTTACCCTCATATGGTAACTACATGTACCACACACTCTCAACAGCCTATCAAAATGAATTCCAAGGTAGTTCAAATTTGATTCAAAAGTTACCACAATAAATCTCTCTGCAATGAACTTAAATGATTTAAAGTTAACATTTGTTCCTTCTCTTTTTTCTTTCCTGTATATATACACATATATGAATAAGTCAACAATATTTCTTTCCTTTCCAAGGGGGATCAACACTTTACAAGCTTTGCTTTTAGCGAACCCCCTCAATTTCATACTGGTTTTTTTTACGAAGTAAGAATGTTCATCTGTAAAATTGTCTCTGATTAAATTACTTTGTATTATGTTTTGAATGATAATAGAATAAAGAATTGAATTGATGAAAAAGTAACCACAATAACAACCTCTCTGCAACAAGTCTCTGAATGGCAAAAACGTAACTTTGCTATTATTGTATTTTAGTTATAATACACTTTATAAATTCTTTGCTTGTTTGTGTTTGGCCTTTTTTGGGGGGGGGAGCCTTAGCATATCTTTCCAGCTTCATGTATCATTTCTCCTTCTATTATTTTTCCTTGTGGAAAAAAGGGGAAAAGTACCAATGATGAAAATGTAGGTTTTTATTATAGCTTTTTACAGTATGACATTTACTTTACTTTTAAACAAGTGTATTGCTTTTTTAAGCACATTTTTCAGTCAAAAAAAAATTTATTACTATTTTTAGAGAGAGTAATTCCTTCCCTGTATGGCCTTGAAAATATGAATATACTGTACAGTAGTGCAGTCCTCATTGTGCACACTTCACACCTATCGAGAACTACCAATTAAAAGAGCTGCCAACTTTAATTACGAGTTGTGAAAAAAAACAGAATTTCTTCTTATCCTATTTTCAAGCCTAAACTCCTATTATTCTTAAGAATTTTGAGGAAAGAAACAACAAAAAACATCATTCAACAAGTTTCATAATAATTTCCAGGGGAAAAATCATATTAAGTGTCCCTTTCCCCTTAACAAGTGGAATGCCTCTGGCCGTCTCACCTGCATCATGCGATTCAACATAGCAGCAGTGCTGACTTTGAAAACTACTATAACTCGCACAAGATGTTCAGTGATACTTGGTTACTCTTTCACGTTTTATGAATTAGACCAATACACTTACAGAGATAGGATGGTAATTCAACAAATACCCCCAATGCAGCCAAAGTTCATTGATCTCACATGACCTTTGACCTTGATCATGTGACCTGAAACTTGCACAAGATATTCAGTGATACTTGATTACTCTTGCATGGGTCCAAGTTTCAAAAGTCAGATCAATAAACTTGCAAAGTTATGATAGTAATTCAACAGATACCCCAATTATGGCCAAAGTTCATTGACCTTTGACCCTGGTCATGTGACCTAAAATGCGCACAGGATGTTCAGTGATACTTGATTACTCTTATGTCCAAGTTCCATGAATCAGATCCAAAAACTTTAAAGTTTTTATTGTAATTCAACAGATACCCCCAAATCAGCCAAAGTTCATTGACCCAAAATGACCTTTGACCTTGGTCATGTGACGTGAAACTCATGCAGGATGTTTGGTGATACTTGATTAACCTTATGTCCAAGTTTAATGAACTAGGTCCATATATTTTCTAAGTTATGATGACATTTCAAAAACTTAACCTCAGGTTAAGATTTTGATATTGATTCCCCCAACATGGCCTAAGTTCATTGACCCTAAATGACCTTTTACCTTGGTCATGTGACATGAAACTCTAATAGGATGTTCAGTAATACTTGATTAACCTTATGGCCAAGTTTCATGAACTAGGTCTATATACTTTCAAAGTTATGATGTCATTTCAAAAACTTAACCTCAGGTTAAGATTTGATGTTGACGCCGCCTCCGCCGTCGGAAAAGCGGCGCCTATAGTCTCACTCTGCTATGCAGGTGAGACAAAAACCTTAAATCCATATCTTATTAAAATATAAAGGTTAACTCAAAGACTAATTTCTTGAAATGAACACTTACATATTTAAACATGTTGTTTGTTTGGACAAAGATAGTTTGATGGTAAAGTGAAACAATGTCACAACAAATAGTTTCACATTCATTCCTAAATGATGCATGTATGTTGAGAAAATGCAGATCAAAATAAAATGTTTATTTATTATTATTGTTACATTTATTCCAATACTGTATGTTTAACCAGGGTAGCCCATTGGGCAATAAAATGGTCTCCAGTGGGGCCCTGGAATAGTATATAATAAAAACAAGTTTAAAAACATGAAAATATTTCATGAGCTTAAAGAACAAGTCCCCACAACAAAAACTTGATTTGAATAAAAAGATAAAAATTTAACAAGCATAACACTGAAAAATTCATCAAAATCGGATGTAAAATAAGAAAGTTATGACATTTTAAAGTTTCGCTTCATTTAACAAAACAGTTATAGGCGCATCAGTCAGTATTAAATGAGGGAACTGATGACATCACTCACTCACTATTTCTTTTGTATCTTATCATAAATAATATTTTAATTTTCTTGTCATTGTCATGTGAAATGAAGTTTCATTCCTCCCTGAACACGTGGAATTCCATTATTTTAACATTTTGTGGTTCAGACAAGGAGGTCCTAATTGTCAAATTCGTAAAAATTGAAATGTTGTATAATTCAAACAATGTAAAACAAAAGAAATAGTGAGTGAGTGACATCACAGACTCTCTCATTTGGATGTAACTGGCTCGTTCACATAACTATTTTGTTAAAAATAAGCAAAACTTTGAAATGGCATAACTTTCTTATTTTACATCCGATTTTGATGAAATTTTCAGCATTGTGCTAGTTTGATTTTTCTCTATTGATTCAAATCAACATTTTTCTGAGGTGGACTTGACCTTTAAATGTTCTGACATGCACCCCCTCCGCCCATCCTACAAGGTAAATATTTACCGGTATATCAAATCTGTGGGAAAATCTTTTACATTATAATAAACTTCCTATGTTGCAATAAACTTCAGCAAGAGCTCTTACTTTTATGTGAATTAGGTACCCGTATGCATAGTTTTTCAAAACAATATTTAGCAAACCTGGTAGAGACTATTGAATATCAGATGCTCTCCTCATTATTGGAAAAAAAAAAATCAGGCCTAAAGGACCTATTTTACTGTCATGGTTAATAAGGGGTCTTGAGTTGAAACTACATGAATTGTGACCCGGGATGGTCAACCTGCTTCACAATAGAATGAGATTTCAACTCTTTTTACAGACAATAGACCAAGACAAGAAAATCAATAAAGATAAACAAATAAAGTCATCATCACATAAAGATCATTCTTGATGCACAAGCCATATACTACATGAATTGTAAGGGTCTATGGAGGGTACAATGAATTCATTCTTGAAACAGTGCATCCTCAAAAAGGTTCCTAAAGATTTTTCATAGGAAATAAAAGACACCGAGACTGAGTCACACAGCCAGGATTATGTGAAAGGTTACAACGACCTTACAGCAAGCTAACAATGAGTATGACTCATGTTTATATAGAGTTTACAAGTAGATCTTAATATAGTAAATTGAATATTGAGGGGCATAGGCAATTAAAGAAAGTGCATATCTTCAAATTAGAAAAAAGTCCTAAAAAGGTTAAACAAGTTGATAAAAATAGGGGCAAACATACACTCTAAAAAATGAAGTGCTAATTTAGGTCATAAAAAGCGTGTATAGTGACTGCACTTCGGAGTGCTGATTTTTCTCGTTCAAATTTGAACTAGACAAATCAGCACTCCGAAGTGCAGTCACTATACACGCTCTTTAAGAGCTGAATTAGCACTTCATTTCTTAGAGTGTAATAAACACTAAAAATTAAATCAAAATTGGATATCCTAGCTATAATTTAAACTTTTGCTTAATCATGTTATTTTTCACAAATCATTTACATCCTGATCATAATATTTAAAGTCCCCATTTTTCCTCATCTTTATGAAAAAATACTTGATTTTATCCCTAATTATAAAGTATTAAAACGTAGGTTACTCTGTTCTCTTATCAATATTTCTCTTTGTTTTCAGTTTTTTACAAAAGTGATCTTGGTCGTTTGGCTGGGCTTTACTCTTGACTTACTTACTTAGGGGTTTATTAGTTTCAATTCAAAATCAAATCAAGAACAAGACTAAAAAGTTCTCTAAATTTTCTTCCAATCATTTGAATTCTGTTGGCTTCTCGCTTTTTTCATCTCCCAATTTACTGTCTATATATGTAGGCCTATTCCTTATTCTTATTCAAAGTATTTGCCTGCCTGGCTGGCTGTGGCTGCCATCAATGAATACGTTAGATATTCTTCTCCACTCGTCTCCGGACTACCTTATTCATCTGCGGAAGCCGGAGAGCTTTCAGCCCCTGAAGTCTGGCCTGGTCACCTCCAGAGGTAGAGGCAGCATAGCGGCGGCAACAGCCTACGAGAACTCGACTCGATTTAAACATTGTTCTAACACTCGCCATAATTTCCATCCTCATGAAAGATATTCAGAAAGTAGAATTCTAATGGCTAGAAGTGATAAATCCAAGGATTTATGAAGAGCCTTTCTCCTGAATACCAAATTAATCAAACCTCAAATTCAGTCCTAAATTCAGATGAAAACGAAATAGACTGCAGAAGTTTTGGAGGAATGAGACGGCCATTTCAAGAGCCTTATATACCGCGTAGTCTCGACACACCGGTCCCGATTAGAGAGAAAGTGTTTAAGCTAAACATTTCAAACTCATTATTTAGAATATTACCAAATTTTAGGTATAAATGTTGAAGAAAAAGCATTTTAGAAAGAAAACTGATATTTCAATAAGGTTTTGAGATTGCTACGCTGAAATAAGAAATGTTTGACCTGTTTTATATTACTTAAACTTGCGGAAAAAAGACTAACTATATCAATAAATCCTTGTCAATCATCAATGGTTCATCCTAAAATCACTCACTCACACACAACACGGTGATAAATTACCTTATGAACTTGCATATATGTGAACTGAATGTACAAAGTCTCTGCTTGTTTATGATTTTCCATCATAATTTGATCTGAATACAATATGAAATCTAATTTCACAGGGTATAATGTTCTTACACTAATGGATTTTTTGTTGCGTGTTTCAAGAGGTAATTGCAACACACCCCCTTTATTTAGCTCAAATAGAATAACCTTAATAATCCTTTATCTTCTAATCTGCTTGTGATTGGTCAATTTTCGATAAAAGTAAAGTATTAACAACCAAAAGTATTGGCCCGAGTTTTGGACAGTTTAGTGCCGTGTGTTTTGAATAGGGAGAAAATCGCTCTGCAGCGCAAAAAAGCTTACTGTAAAAGAAACAGAAAATAATAATAGAAAAATGTTGGCGAAGGTTTGAGGAAAATATATCAAAGACTAATTTATTCATTTTTTAACAAATTTGATTAATTTATTTGTGAGGTCATAATGCGAGCAGCTTTCCTACTATATATTATATAGTAATAAATAAATAACTAAATAAATAAATAAATAAATAAATGAATAAATAGATAAATAAATAAATAAATAAATAAATAAATAAATAAATAAATGAATGAATGAATAAATGAATAAATGAATGAATAAATAAATGAAATGTCATTTTCACAGAAAATTAAAAATGCATTTTAGTGTACTTCCAGTATAAATACACAAATGATTTCGCAACCGCTCCTATAAGAAGAAAATAAAGTCATCACAAACCATTAAAAAATAAAATAAATGCATTTTATTTTAAATAACCGTAAAAAAATGAAATTCTCCTAACTCTCTTTACTTTATTTTTGTTATTTTTCCGGCTATTTTTAAAACAAAGCTTTCGTCAAGGTGAACTTCCCCCTTTAAGGAGTCAATTTCCCGGGTCAAGTTAATGTCGACTTCCCTAAAGTTTTTTTTTTTCTTTCATTATCATTATTTTTGTCTTTTTAGTTCCTTTCTTCCTTCCTTCCTTCCTTTCTTTCTTTCTTTCGTTCTTTCTTTCTTTTTTCTTCCTTCTTTATTCCTCTATTTCTTTCTTCTTTCTTTCATTCTTTTTGTTTCTGTCTCTCTCCATGTGATTTTGTTTATTTGTTCTATTTTGTATATTTTGTTGTTGTGGATGGGGGTGTGGGGTACTTGATCTCTTTGTTTATTATTATTTTTCATGCAGTGCGATATTAAACTATCGGTAAGTTTTTCTTCTACAATTTTTTTCTGTGTTAAATCATAAAATTCTAATTTAATTTTAATGGCTATATATTTATTTTGTATATTATAAATGCACCTATATATGAATTGGGATTGGTCAGTTATATCTCTCAATATGCCTTGGAGGCCTACTTTATATAACCTGTATTATTGCCATTGGCGGCGGAAGCCAAAAATTTTAGGAGGGGACAACAAAAAAATTTTTGACAAACCAAAAAAAAAAGGTCTCAACCCAAAATTTAAGGGGGGACGTAGGAAAATAAATTGACAAATTTAGGGGGGGGGACCGTCCCCCCCTCCTCAAATTTAGGGGGGGGGACACGTCCCCCCCGCTTCCGCCGCCTATGATTATTGCAGTGAATGAATATCATTACAAAATAGTATTGGCCTCGAGTGTAAAGAAAAAAGAAGAAAACATACTCACCATATAGCAGCGTAACAAGTGAGTGAAATTTACTCAGTTATATGAAAGGTCAAGCCCCCCCCCTAAAATAAAGTTGATTAAAATCAATATAAAGAAATGTTAAAAGAAGCATAACACTGAAAATTTCATCAAAATCGGGTGTAAAATAAGTAATGAAAATTTAAAGTTCCGCTCATTTTTCACATTTTTTATTATTATGGGAGAGTCAATTATATCAGTGCACTTGTTCCTTATTATTGCAACTCGGGAAACCAGATAAACACTAGCTTGACCAGGTGCATGCACATTTTTGGCTCAAATTAACAAAATTAAAGGGAATAAAGGGCTATTTAGATCTTGTTTTTTTTAATTTAAAAAAGTATTTTTTTCAAGGGGCCCCCAGAGATATCCAACGGCCTAGCCGGGGCAACCAGGCATCCTAACTTGTTGAACATGACCCGGGCAACCAGATAAACACTAGCTTGAGCAGGTGCATGCACATTTTTGGGGCTCAAATTAACTAAAATAAAGGAATATTGGGCTATATCAAGCATTTTTTATATTAAAGTGATTTTTAAGCGGCCCCCAGAGATATCCCAACGGCCTATAGCCGGGGCAACCAGGCATCCTAACTTGTAGAACTTGACCCGGGCAACCAGATTTGCACTAGCTCCATCTGGCGCATGCAAATTTTGGGGGCTCAAATTAACAAAATTAAAGGAATATAGGGCTATTTCAAGCATGGGGAACCACGGTCCTGACTTTTTCCCCCATCCCTTGGTACCGCCAATGGGTACAGTAAAAAAAAAGGAAAAATAGAAGAAAATAAAGAGAAAGAAGCGAAAGGGGGGAAATAGAAAAGAAAGGGGGGAGGAAAGCGGGAGAACGGATGGGTCGTATCATTGTATGAACAGGATATTTTATAATCATGCCCGAGCATAAGGGCGAAGCTCAATGCGTGATAAGGACAAAAAGAGGGGACACACCATGGCGCACGCAGCAAAAATTTGCTTAATAATAAATCTCAGGCGAGCGAAGTGGGCAAGAAAAAAATCACCTTTAACTTTGAGATTGATTTTGACATGGCATGCAGAAAATGACATCATATTTCTTATCTTCCTTTCCTTTCTTCCCTTTTATCATTTCTTTTTTGTTTTCGGTTGTAGAACTTTTTTTTGGGGGGAGTGCTATGCGGATCGGGTCCGGGGCAATGACGGCACCAAGTTTTTTAACCTAGGAGGAGGAAAAACAAACATTTTTGGGCCGGGGGTGGTGACACACAATTTTTTTAAAATCGAGCGAGAAGCTCGAAAATGTAGTCCCTACTGAATTGAAAAGGGACCTGTTAAGGATTAGCTGTTTGCATTAATTGGGTCATGAAGATGATATCTCACCAAATAAATAATGCAAGCGCGAAGCGCGAGCTGAAAATTTTTGATATCCGGGAAGATACCTGGACGTTCTTAGTACTTTTTGTAATACTAATCATGAACTGAATGGCTATCTAATTAGCTGAAAATATTTCATTTATGAAAATTATGAATACGCAGGATATGTATCTCGCTAAAACGAATAATGAAAAATTTAATAACATAGGATTTTTAAGCCCCATGTGAACAGATAATTTACTTTTCTCAATCATTAATAACTGCGGGCGTGTAGCGCGAGCAACATTTTGAATTTTATAAAATGGCCTAAAAGATGATTTCATCGTGACCAAAATTGTTGGGAGCTAAATGCTAACGGTGAATGGATGATAAAATTTTTAAAATTCAAAGAACAAAAAACATTTTTGGAGAATTGTGACGTTTACAACACCCTTTTTTTCTTCAAATTTCGGGGGGGCAACTCAATGGGGCCTCCCCATTCGGTGGCGCCACTGGTCTGGGACTGGCGCCCCCGGAACCTCGTGATATTTTAAATATTGCAGATGGCCATTTTTTTTTATCAAATCGCGGGTACATACACCACAATTATATTAAGTTCAACGCAGTTGCGGATAATAAACGAAATATGTTAAGGCACCACAACATAGCAAATGTGGAATAATTTGAAAAAGTCGCCAGCCAGCGAAGCGAGCTAGAAAATTTTGGCCTTTTGAAATTAAATTCTAATAATGTGATAGTCGCTTTGGAAATTTAGTCGATCAATCAATCAATCAATAGCTTTGAAATTAGTCACGCGATATTGTCTCAAGAGACATTTTTGTTCATGAAAGTTTTATTGGAGGGGTATAACTCCTTGCTGATTAATTGAATTGAAAGTTACACATGCAAAAGAAAATGTCTCATGACAATCATTCAAAGATTAGAGGAGCTTTATACTCATATTTTATATTTTGACAATACGTTTTCTATCGATATACGTCCACATCTTTTCTCCAAGATTATGACGATCTACAACAAAAGGTTAATTATATTCATTCGACCCAACCCATTCTCATTTTTTTATTTTGTAAACTGATTACAAAAAAGAGTATTATGTAATGATTAGACTGATTCTAAAAACAAAGAGTGGGCGACCACTGAACATATTTTGTGCAAATGAAAGAAAAATACATGTGTCACTCAGCTTTCGGAATATTTTATTGGTGGAGGAATTAGGACTGAGTATAATAGATGAATAAGATCTGCTCATGAGATGCTTTACCTAGTTGCCCCCTAAATGTGCATGCACCGGGTCAAGCTAGTGTTTATCTGGTTGCCCGAGTCCAGTTCTACAAGTTAAAATACGTGGTAACCCTGGCTAAGCCGTCAGGATATCCCTAGGGGTCCCGCGAAAAAAAAAATAAAAAAATAAAAATGTCATGCCCTTTTATTCACTGACCTTGTCCCCTAAATGTCCTCGTAATAGGGCAAGCCAGTGTATTTATGGTTGCCCGAGATGTGCTGCACCTGTTAAACCTCCTATTTAGCTTTGATAGCCCCTAATTTTTTTAATATCGAAAATTAACCAAATTAATTCACACGGGTTTGAATATCGAACCAACTGACAGTTTGATTATCGAATATCCAATATCCAACCAACTTCCTGCCAGTGTTAATGCGTGCAGGTGCAAGCATCTTGTCAGATCATCTCATCTAAAAGATGTCGACATGACGAGATCCAAGATCTTGTTATCTGATCATCTCTTCTACAAGATGTCAACATGATGAGATCCGGGATCTTGTCATCTCATCATCTCTTCTAAAAGATGTTCACATGATGAGATCAGGGATCTTGTCATCTCATCATCTCTTCTAAAAGATGTTCACATGATGAGATCAGGGATCTTGTCATCTCATCATCTCTTCTAAAAGATGTCAACATGATGAGATCCGGGATCTTGTCATCTCATCATCTCTTTTACAAGATGTCAACATGATGAGATCCGGGATCTTGTCATCTCATCATCTCTTCTACAAGATGTCAACATGATGAGATCCGGGATCTTGTCATCTCATCATCTCTTCTAAAAGATGTTGACATGATGAGATCTGGGATCTTGTCATCTCATCATCTCTTCTAAAAGATGTTGACATGATGAGATCTGGGATCTTGTCATCTCTTCTAAAAGATGTCAACATGATGAGATCCGGGATCTTGTCATCTCATCATCTCTTCCTCAAGATGTCAACATGATGAGATCAGGGATCTTGTCATCTCATCATCTCTTCTACAAGATGTCAACATGATGAGATCCGGGATCTTGTCATCTCATCATCTCTTCTAAACGATGTCGACATGATGAGATCCGGGATCTCGTCATCTTATCTTTTGCTATCAAGATGTCGACTTCCCAAGATAATTATCTCAACATCTCGGTGGCACTTTTAAGCTTCCATACTAACCTTATATCTTAGACGAAGTAAATCCCGGAGGCCGGAGCAAATATTTGTGTCACCTCTCGAACACGCCCAATGAAGTATCAGATTAATGATGGTGATCATCTGGGGAGTGTCCATGATGCTGAGGTCACGAGGCCGATTTCCTCAAACCGAATTTGAATATTTTAATGATAATAATAGCTGGATAAAAACAGTGTTGCGCTTTTTTGCCTGAGGATACAACTCCCCTTTTTTTATTATTGTCCCGGCTTTAGCTCGAGCTACCATCACCGTCGCTCAAACATTAATCCTGATGGGTTGAGTGCAGCAGTGTGATTTTTTTTCTTGCTGAAAGAATACCCTCTCATGGCTAGATACGAACCCATGATCTTTGTTTGAAAGGCGACCGTCAGAACCACCAGACCACGTCGCGACGTGCCTTCAGGAATACATCGAATGCATTAAAATATCAAATTACCTGGTACGATACGAACACATGCGGATGTACATAGCATAGCAGTTCATGGTAGGCTTAAATGTTTAATTAATTGATAAATAACACATGAATTTCAATTATTTTTACACTATTGATAAAAAACAAGACAAGTTATTTTCTCTCAAAGATAAAGTTATCACATGAAATGTTGAAATGAAGTCATTGGCAGAAAAATTGTATTTATAGATTCCAATATGACAATGATTAATACATCCGTTTAAAAATGTTTACACAATATCATTTAATGAATAAATAAGAGTACAGTTATTTTTCTCTCCACGATCTTAGTTATCACATGAAATGTGGAAATTCATAGAAGTAATACTAATATATATTTTTATTTGGGGGAAAGTAGATTCTAATATGGTAATTGATTAATCAATCAATAAATACATTAATTTAAAACAAATATTTACACAACATACATAATGAATAAAATAGAATAACAAACAGAAAAATTATTTTTCTCTCCACGATCTTAGTTATCACGTGGAACGTCGAAATTCATAGAAGTAGTATAGTAACATATCTTTTAATTATTTAATCAATAAATACATCAATTTAAAAAATATTTACAAGATGTTATTTAATGAATTAAAAACGAGTGTATGCCTATAAGAAACAAGAAAATTAATTTTCTCTCCCAATCTTAATCATTGCATGGAATGTCAAATATCCCGGGGGGGGGCGGGGCCACTTACATTGACGAGTGGATACCATGCGCGACCAAAAAAACACGTAAAAAGAATGTCTTTTTCACGATAGGGCACGTTACGTATGCAACGTGATAAGGGTGTCAAAAACACAAAAATAATGAAAAAAGGGTATCTATTTCTCAAGGAAAATTACGTGTTTTATATATATAGGGACGATTTTGCGGGGATGATAGAACAAAATTAAAATGCTTTATAAAGGATGTCCTTTTTGCCCCAACACTACGTGTTTAGAGTCCTATTTGCGCGAAGTGTAGAAGGTGGGGTCGTACTAAACCAAATAAGGTAAAGCCGACGACCGAAGGACCCATAACAATAAAACATTCCTGTACTTGTGTAGGGGTTCATTTCAGGGAATATTTGCCAAGAGTATCGTTTTGTTTCCAATGCTTGTTAAGGGTAGGTTTTCACACGCCAGTACTTGTTAAGGGGTGCATTTTCAGAATATGGAAATTACGTGTTTAGGGTGCTTATCGAGACCCCATGGTCGCACATGGTATCCACTCGTGAATGGAAGTGGCCCCCCGGGCTAATATCATAGAATTTAGTTTCCAAATATATGTCTCTGAGGGAAAAAGTATTTGTAGTTTCCAATAAAAACAAATGATTATGAATCAATACATCAGTTTCAAACATATTCAGACAATAAGTGAATAAAAACGATTAACGTGATCTTAGCTATCACAACGAATGTCGAGATTTATAGAAGTCATGGGATGGTATTAAATAGATCCCTCTGATGAATATTTATGAGTATTCTAGATACTAGTAAACGATAGGTCAATTCGCGATCATGTGACAAAGTATAATAGGAAAGCACACCGGTGAAAATAGGTACACGTAGCTCCGTATAGAGTTTTCTTCTAGCTCCGTATATTTTTCGATATATACTATCATGGGGAGAACTGCGCATGCTCATGATCAGCAAAATAAATAAACTAAATCAAATACCAGCTGTCGCTTGAATTACCAACAACTTACCTACAACATTCATTAAAAAACAGTGTGTAATTGGGTCTAGATTATCATGCAGAAAATTATTCCATGACGGTCTTTCATACAGAATTATTCAAATTATACCCAACAAGTTACAAGGTGAGTCAAGATCCGTGCAAGTCCACCCCAGAAAGATATTGATTAGAAAAAATATAGACAAATCAAACTAGCATAATGCTGAAAATTTCATTAAAATCGGATGTAAAATAAGAAAGTTATAACATTTTAAATTTTCGCTTATGATTTTTCACAAAACAGTTCTATGCACAAGTCAGTGACATGCAAATAAGACAGCCAATGATGTCCTTCACTCACTATTTCTTGTTTTTGTATATTGCTTGAATTGTACAATATTTAATTTTGGACAGATTTGACAAGAGCAAACTTGACTGAACCACATATTATTAGAATAATGCTAATTCCACATGTTTAGGAAGGAATTTATCTCTGTTTCGCTTGACAATCAGGAGATAAATTAGAATATTTCACATTTCGCATAATAAAATACAAAAGAAATAATGAGTGGACGACGTCACCAGTCTCCTTACATTCATGAAACAAATAACCAGGCGTTTCCTTCGAAAGCATGGTGGAACAGGCAATAATAACTACCGGATTTTTCCTCGGGGCTTCACCCCTTGGAGAAAATAGTAACTGCCAGTCCAACCTCGGATAAATAATTCCCGATATACTCTCTCAAAGCCTGATATATTTGTACAATATGATAAATGATTAATCAATGAATAAATAATACAATTTCAAAAATATTAACACAATACTATTTAACGGTAAAAAAGAGTAACAAACAAGACAAGTTATTTTTCTCTCCATGATCTTAGTTATGACATGGAATTTCGAAATTCAAAGAAGTAATAATTGAATATCTGTTTTTTTTTTGTTTTGGGGGAGGAGTTATATAGATTCCAATACGAAGAATGATTAAAGAATAAATGTTAGTTAATATGTCAAAATTCACAGAAGTAGTTTTTCAAATAACTAATAGTGTGACGGAATAGTGTAGAATGCAATATAACAATGAATAATTAGTGAATAAATACATCAGTTTTCAAAACATTTACACAATAAATGAATGAAAAAGGGTAATAAACAAGATAATTTATTTTTCTTTCCATGACCTTAGTTATTACATGGAATGTCGAAATTCATAGAAGTAGTATATATGCCATTGGGAAAAAGGTATTAAATAAATTTAAATATGACAAATGATTAATTGATGAATATACTACAATTTCAAGTATATTTACACAATAATATTTAACGAATAAAAAAAGAGTATCGAACAGTGGCGTAGCTACGGGGGGTCTGGGGGATGTGCCCCCTCCCCCTGAGATTTGGTGTGTGCCCCCCCAGGTGCCCCCCAGAAAAAATTGGCAGAGCAACAAAAAAAAGAAGAAAGGGAGAAAGAAGAAAAGAAAAAAGGAAAAGAAGAAGAAAGACAGATGAAAAAGAATAAGAGGAAAATAAGAGGAGGAAGACTTGCAATTAAATGCAAATCTTTCAAGTTACTATATAAAATTTTTGCTTGCGCTTCGCGCCAGAATTGCCCGTTCGATGAGATTCATATCTTGCTCAATTGGCTGATATGGAGCAAGTTTTGAAGTCAATATACAAAACATATTTTAGCTCGGACATCGAGCTTTCATTATTTTTTTTTCATTTACAAATATCAGTGGTCCGTAAAATGTCCGTTTTATGGTCTACATATCAGCATTTTAAGCTCACGCTGCGTGGTCTCATTGTTTGATTTGCCAAGTTCATATTGTCTACGTGTATTCCATAATGTTCCATTAAACAAATGTATTCAGAATGCCCAGATTCTAGGTCTAAATCTAAAACATGCGCGATAGCCTGCATGTTATACTTAAATTATCCAGTTTCACATCAGAATATCAATAATTTAGTCCAGGATAGGCCTCATAGAAAACATTTCTTGTCAATTCGAGGGTGCTGATTACGAATCTGGATGATACCACTCGTGTAACCTTGAGCATTTTTCGCAAATTGGCAATATCCAATATGGCCCCCAAAATATGCAAATTACCCATGAAAATCCTAAAATTGTCCGCACATTGGCTATGGAATGCATGAAAGCGTGTGTCAGGAGTAAAATACACTCTGAAAAAATAATTTTTGACAAAATATTTATTTTCCTGATAATAAAAATGGCCGCCATAGTCCATTGTATACTCTATTATGTACAATATGAATAGGGAAAACTAATTTTCACAAAGAGAACTAAACCGCAGAAAATCGCGATGTATGAACGAAGTAATATATGCAAATCATCATTAATAACGAGATATATCATTTATTATGTCATAAATGGGAACATTTCTGTATTTTGATATCTAAAATGGCCGCTATTGGCCCAAACAGTATATTGCGTACAATGGCAATGGGGGCCAAAAATTTCACAAGAGTGATCACTAGAATGCATATTATTATGATTAAACGAGTGGATTATGGCGGCCATTTTCAATGTCAAAATACAGCATTTATCACATAAATGGCATATTTACAATGACCTTTTAGTCAATATTCCACTCGTTTATCTTAATAATATGCATTTTAGTGCTCACTCTTGTCACTTTTTTTGCCCCGGCCATTGCCATTGTACATAATACTCTTTATGCCACTGGTGGCCATTTTGAATGTTGAAATACAGTATTTATCACCTAAATTACATAAGATATGATATATTTTGTTATAAATCATGTTTTCAGACGATATTTCACTCATACATCACCATTTGGCTAAGCAAAGCCGAATTCTGTTGAAATAATTTGTTTTCATTCACATTGTGCATAATATCATAAGGGCATGTAGCGGCCATTTTGACTTTCCAATAACGGTATTTATCACCTAGCTGGCAGATAAAATGATCCATCTTAATAGACAATATTTTACTCATAGATCACTAATTAATACTTGCATTTATGGTAATCATATTGGTTTCCCACTTTGCATTGTGCATAATACTGTTAATGTCTATGGCGGCCATTTTGAAAGTAAAAATACAGTATTTAACACAAACTTTAAACCTGAATGATATATTTCGTTAGAAAATATGTTTTTAAACAGTATCCCATTAATTTATCACATATATATGCATTTTAGTGATCACTCTTGTGATTTCTTTGCCCCTCTTTCCCATTGTGCATACTTTTAGGGCCTTTGGCAGCCATTTTGAATATCAAAATACAACATTCATCACATACATGGCATATTAATGATATATCTCGTTAACAATTATGTTTTTAGTCAGTATTCCACTCGTTTAATCTTAATAATATGCATTTTAGTGATCACTCTTGTTAATTTTTTTGGCCCCCATTTCCATTGTACGCAATACTGTTTGGGCCAGTGGCGGCCATTTTAGATATCAAAATACAGAAATGTTCCCATTTATGACATAATAAATGATATATCTCGTTAGTAATAATGATTTCCATATATCACTTAGTTCATACATCGTGATTTTTTTTGCAGTTTAGTGCTCACTTTTGTGAAAGCTAGTTTTCCCTATTCATAATAATAGAGTATACAATGGACTATGGCGGCCATTTTGAATATGAGGAAAATAAATATTTTGTCAAAATTATTTTTTCAGAGAGTATCTCACTCCTGCCACACAATTTCATGCATTTCGTAGCTAATGTGCGGACAACTTTAGGGTTTTCATGGGTAATTTGCATATTTTGGCGGCCATATTGGATTTTGCCAATTTGCGGAAAATGCTCAAGGTTACACGAGTGGCATCATTCAGATTCGTAATCAGCACCCTCGAATTGACAAGAAACCATAAAAAAATATTGTATATATAAAAAAACAAGGTTACGCCTCGTCTATCCTGGACTAATGTCTGCTCACGCTTCACGATCGCATTATTAATGATACCCAATTGATTATATCCTATTTATGATTTACAAAATATGAATAGAGTGTCCCGCTTTTAGGTCTAAAATCACAATTTTGTTCCTCTCGCGCTTCGCACTCGCATCAATAAAATTCTTTAGTTACATACCTATCCCATTTATCAATACAAAAATTAGAATGACCAATTTGTAGGTCGGAATGTCAAAAAAAAAAAATGTTCGCGCGATTTCGCGCTCGCATTATTGAAATATATTGGCGTTCGCTGTAACCATCTAGTTACATACGAATCTTGTTCAGGATCACACATAACATTGCCCAGAAAATTAAATTTTCACGAAAAAATACATAAAAATAGAAGAAAAAAATCGCTCGCGCTTCGCGCTCGCACCTTTCACAAGTCTTATCAGATTATTTCTTGTTTATGTTAGTAAGAAGTGACTGATCGGGGAAATATAGGTGATGATAATTTCAGGCCCCGTTTCCTGTTGGCCAAAGTCGGATCCGCCCTTTGACACATACACGCACACCGGAAAAATGGCCGGTGCCCCCCCTGAAAAAGTAAGGACCCCCAGTGTCCCCCGGGAAAAAGATCCTAGCTACGCCACTGGTATCGAACAAGACAAGGTATTTTTTCTCCACGATCTTAGTTATCACATGGAATGTCGAAATTCACAGAAGTAGTAATCGGATATGCTTCGTTCATCACGTATTTAGTGAGTCCAATAGAGCTGATGTTATAATTCAAACCTCGTGTGTCGTTCCACTGTACTAGAGGTCGAGAATCGCCGATGCGGCCCAACTTGTAAGACTGGTTCTTGAAATCGATCCAATATCGGTTTTCTCCGCTGCCATCACATCTCATCTGTTTATCCTCAACTCTGTCATCTATAAGAGTTCCTGTATTAAATTTCGACTCTCCCACGGCCACGTCCCTGTTATATCGGCATACCACTGTGTAAATATTGACGACATAGCGGAGAAACATTTTAATAGGTGAGTGCCTCCATTTCGTAATGACAATACACTGGACCAGTCCCAGCAATTTTCGAAAATGAATATTTTCCTTATAATTATTTCGATAAATATCATACTTTTTTAGTTCAGTTTAGTTTATCTTCATATTTCATATAAAGACATTTACATGCTTGACAAATGGTTCTTGAGCAGTGGCGTAACTACGGCTGGCAAAAAAAAAAAAAAAAAAAACGGGGAAAAGGAGAAAAAGAGGGAGAAAGTGAGATAAACGTGATGGGAAGGAATAAATTATCATTAATTATGTTATATTATATAATTATGTTATGTTATATTACATAGAAACGAAAAAATATAACTTTATGAACATAATTTGCTCAGGGCCTATGTCTTCATTTCCTGATGCTCGCATAGTCTGTTTAACGAGAAATGTACTCCTGTTGTACTAAAACCTCCGGTTTTCAAGTCAATATACACCAAATATATTTCCTCGCACTTCGAATTATTGTTGTTTTATGTGGTGACATATCATTTTAAAGTCTTGATAAAAATCATTTCCCGTCCGTGCTTACTTTCGCATTAGTGGATTAGTGAGATATGTCTGCTCTTCATGAATTCTTAAATCAGTCCTTGAAATGTCCCTTTTTCTGATCTGAATATCAACAATGTCAGCTTGCGCTCGCATCAATTGGTTAGTGAAATACGCATAGTCTACGTGGATTCCTACAAACAAGCCTTAAAATGTCCCTCTTTAGGTGTGAATTTCCTAATTTTTCAGCTCGCGCTTCGCGCTCGCTAAATTTGACTAGTGAGATGCGTATGATATGACTACAATGACTACAAAAAGTATATCTTTAGGTGTAATTCTAACAAAATCAGCATGCGCTTGGCACTCGCATTAGATGACTGGTAATATATTTGTACTCTTAATGGATTCTTTAAAAAAAATGTTTTGGGTCAATATGAAATATGGATTTTTTATATATAAAAATTATAATTATAGTTATAAAATACGTTTGGTCTTCGTGAATTCCTACAAACAAGCCTTAAAATGTCCCTCTTCAAGTCTGAATTTACTAAATTTTCAGCTCGCGCTTCGCGCTCTCAATATTTGATTAGTGAGATGCGCATGTTAATCATGATTACAATAATAACAAGTGCTATATGTGTTTGGATGCATAAAATTCTAACAAACTCAGCAAGCGCTTGGCACTCGCATTAGATTACTATGGTGAGATATGTAAATTCCTAAAATATAGTCCTTAAAATGTCCGTTTGGGGTCAATGTATACAAAAATTTCAGCTCGCGCTTCGCGCTCGCATTGTTTGTTTAGCGATACAGGTACATATCATGATTACAAAACTTTGCTTATAATGTCCCTTTTTAGGTCTGAATATCAAAAATTTTTCCGCGCTCGCATTACGTGACATGACACTATCCTAGGGACAGTGTCATTGCTGACCTAATAGAGACATTTTAAGGCTTAAAATGTCTCTATTAGGTCTGCATACCTAGCAACTGAGCGCGCTACGCGTGCTCACTAGGTGACTCAATTTTTTGCTGGTGCCCCCCCATGCCGTGACCCACGGTACGCCACTGTTCTTGAGACAGAAATTATACGCAGTAAGAATTTAAATCAGGGTTTGTGAGTTATAGGCCCCAATGGAAGAAGGAGATTAGATATAAGGTATATGATAGATATTTTAGTTTTTTTATGCTTAAAGGCTTTTTAGTCTATTTTAGATTATTTAAGCCTTTAAACTCATGTACAGGTACCATTTTTTTCTCTTATCCTCTTAATCGAGGTATTTATTCACAATAACATGTACATTTATATACAAACAATAAAAAAAAAAAAACAATTCAATTCAATAATGCAATAATTTTTTGGATATCACATTTTTTCAAAATTCCGAACTTGTTTTTTTGTTTACATAAATTTTCTAAATAAATAATCATAATAAGTTGAATTCAATCCATAAAGAATTCGCATTATATCTTTTTCCTTTGAATATGCTTTTTATGTAATTTCGATAAATAACAAATTGGGCAATAACACAAAATAGATTACACATAATATTGCTGGCATTTTGCAGATCATAACCTATAATTAATGTTTTTTCATCTATAGAAATAGTAATCTTGAAAATATAAAATACCAACCTTTCTATAACTTTCCAAAATAATCGAACATATTTACAATACAGTATGAAATGAAAAGTGGTATCAACTTCTCCACAAATGTTACATGTGTTGCTTTCTAATACATGCCACTTAAATAAATTGTCTCTTGATGGTAAAATCTTGTTTAAAAATTTAAAACTAAACTGTCTAACTCTGTTATCCACAATTAAATGGAACTTGAAATAAAATACATGGCTCCAATTAAAGGAAATTGGTAATGAGAACAGATTAGACCAAAAAGATACAATGACTGGTTCTTCGGATACCTCTGAACACAATAAAGAATATATCTTTCTTGTTGGTAATGAATCTAGAGTTATTTGTACTCCACTTTTTAATGAAATTAAAATTCGTTCACTTTTCTTTAATTCTAGTACACGATTTTCCTTAAACAACTTATTCAACCAACAAACAGGAAAAGACTTTTTTAACTTAACATATTCTAAATAAAATAAAAGCTGAGAAGAATAGACAGATTTATTCAAAATAATTGGTGATAACCACTGACGATTTCTAATAACATCTTTTACCCTAATTATACCTGCATGCTTCCATTTCTCAAATATCAACATACGTTTATTAAAAGTTATATTGCTGTTATTCCAAATAATTTCATTTTCAATGTCTTTTACTCCAAATATACCAATATATCTTAACTTAGACCAGCTACAAAAAAAACATAGTAAAAACTGGGCATATTTGCTTTTGTACAAAGAAAATGCATATCTTTTGTTGAAATATTGTATTCAAAACATAGAGGAATTTCACCAATCTTTGATAACCAATAATTAAAAAGAAATTTCCAACTACGTTTGCTTTGCTCTAACAGCTTGCTTATCCACGAAATCTTAAGTGATTCAATTTTCGATTCTAAGTGGACCATACCGAGACCACCTTCGTTTGTTTTATTTATACATTTCTTTTAACCTTTTCTTTTGAAGAATTCCAAATAAAAGTATATAACATTTTATTTAGAGATTTGATTATTTTTGGGGGGAACTATAATTACTTTTGCAGGATACACAATTTGCGAGACCAACAAAGTTTTGATGATAATAATTTTTCCGAAAAATGTTAGATTTCTTAGCTTCCATACGCTAATGATATTTTGTATCTTATCTAGTTTATTTTGCCAATAATAATCTTCAACAACAACTTTCTCATTTTTCCCAACATATATACCTAAATATTTTATCGGTTCTTTAGTGCATTCTATTTGTCCGGGGATAATATCAATATTAAACTTCAGCAGTTTTGTTTTTTGCAAATTAATCTTTGGCCCAGCATGTGAACCAAAAAGTCTTAGTTCTTCCATCAAAGTATAAAAAGAATTTTCATTTTTCATAAATATAGTTGTATCATCCGCAAATTGGGATATTTTTACATCTACTTGATCAACATACATCTGAGAAATCGGTAAACTGAGACCTTCAATTTTATGATTCTGTTTAATTTTAGTCGCCAAAACTTCTGCAACAATTATAAAAAGTAGTGATGAGACGGGCACCCCTGCCTTACACCTTTTTTAATTTGAAAAGGTTCAGAGATCCAGCCATGATTTAATACACGGCCTTTTGCGTTGTTATACATTGTTTGAATCCACTGAATGAATGAATTTCCAAAATTTAATCTTTTTTAAAAGGTAAAATAGAAAATTATGACTTATATTGTCATATGCTTTTTCAAAATCCAAAAACATTATAATGCCCGGAGCTTTCATGCCCTGATAATAATCAATTATATCTTGCACCAGACGTATATTTTCGGCTGAAGACCTTTCCTTAATAAAACCATTTTGATCGGGTGATACTATGCTTGTTATTACATTTTGTAGTCGTCTGGCAAGAACTTGTGCAAGAATTTTGTAATCCACATTTAGGATTGATATCGGTCTCCAGTTATGAATAAGGTTTTTATTTCCTTTTTTAAACAATAACGCCAACATGGCCATGTTTTGACTTGGAGACAATTGTTGCTTTCTATGTCCTTCATTTAAACTGTTCATTAACATATCTTTTATCTTGCTCCAAAAGCATTTATAAAACTCGACTGTGAGGCCGTCGCTACCTGGTGATTTATTATTCTGCATTCTAGACAGAGCCTCAGCACATTCCTTTTCGGTTATATCATCTTCACAACTCGATGCTTCATTTTCATTTAGGATTTGTATATTTGTATGTAATAAATATTTTTCGTAATCCAAATCACTTTTACAATTAAGGTTTTTATATAAATCATCATAATATTCACGTAATCTCTGTAATATTTTCACCTTATCATTGATGGTTTTACCCTTGTATTCTAGGCAATCAACTTCTTTCTTTTTTCCGTTTCTTTTTTCAAGGCCAAGAAAGTACTGTTGATTTTTCACCTTCCTCCATCCACTTCTCTCTCGATCTTATGTAAGCTCCTTTACATTTATAGTTATACAAATCATCGATATCCTTCCTTATATGATTGATTTCTTCGATATTTCTATCATTAGGACTACTGTCCATTTCTTTGTTTAATAAAAAATATCGTTTTTCCAATTGAACAAGTTTTTCTCTCTTTTTTCGTTGTACATCTATAGCATATTTAATTGTATATTCTTTTATTCCAACTTTACACATTTCCCACTTTGCTTGAGCATCAAGTTTTTCATATTTCAATTTACATTTAAATATTACATTTTCAATATTCAACCTATATCTATCATCTTTAAGTAGATCACTATTAAATTTCCAGTAACCCCTTCCTCGTACGTCGTTAAAAAGTTTTAATTTCAATGAAATAGTATTGTGGTCACAACTGAGACATGGTCTGATATCCGTAGAAAGAACATATTGGCTAAGGTCTCTTGAAATTAGCCAATAATCCAAACGAGAAAATAAATTGAGGGAAATTTGTCTCCATGTAAACTGCTTACATGCTGGATATAACTTTCTCCAGATATCTAACAATAAGTATTGTTTTTTAACTTTAAGATATAATCATCTGCACCATATGTATATAAAATTCCTTGTGTGTCTAATTTTTTGTTTTGAGCATAATTCCAATCTCCACCAAAAATCATTTTCTCATTTGGATTTACAAAGTTTTTAATCCAACTCATAAATTTTTTATAAAAGGAACCCTTTTCAGATCGTTTGGTGGGTGCATAAATGTTAATACAATTAAAAGATTCACCTTGACATGTGAAAGACAAATTTAGTATTCTACCATCTCCTTTAGCTTTACTACGTATGTTTTCAATATGAAGATTATTTTTAATCAGAACTGCAACCCCTTTTGAATGGTTCGTTCCATGATTAAAATAACATTGACCTTTCCATTCATTTCTAATTTTAGGTTCTAGATCACTTGTCCAGTACGTTTCTTGTAAAAACACGACATCACTTTTCTGTTGATTTAACCAAAGAAAAATCTTACTTCGCTTCAGATGATCCCGAAGCCCTCTCACATTCAAGGATATAAAGTGCACTAAAGCACCGGTCATTTAAAGTAGAGGATAAGATCAACTTTATCCAGGAACGTATTCAAAATATATTTGATTTTATTTGATCCCTTTCGCCTTCTTTTTGCGGGTTTTTTACCTTTCGAAACAGCTTTTGGAACTTCAGATGAAGATGATGTTGAAGGTGAGTCAACTTCGCTTTCGCTGCTGCTTACTTGTGCTTCTAAGTCCTTATTCAACTGCCTTCTCTGTAGTCGCTGCTCTCGGTTGGTGGAGATCGCTCCGTCTGATGCGTAAGATGTCTGACGATTTGCAGCATTACGAGGAGGAAGTGAAGATGTACTCGCGCCACTACGATCGCTTTGCTGTGGTTTCGTCGAGGCTGGTTTGACGTTTCGCTTCTTGATGACTCGAAGAAGACTTTGTGTTGAGTTGCCGCTTCGGGGTCGGGAGCACACGCTGTATCCATGGTATCACTAGATGCCGCGATATTACGTAACTCATCTATACTTTCGTTGCCAGGGCAAGCACTTTTCATGTGCCCAAACTTGCTGCACCTTATGCACTTTACTTCACTAACAGGTGGATGCATGGTGACCAACTTCTAAGCATCTTGAGCATATTTCACTTGACCCCTGCTGAATTGCTGTGGTTGGCCATCGTGGTAAACTCTACCGGTGAACAAGTTGCCGAAGCTCATCTTTCTTGGGAGTGGGTGGGTTGGTGGGGTGATGAAGATGATCCTATCCCCATTCAAACAATTGGTCAGCTGACCGTTGACCCGCAACCTCTGCCGATGAATATCTCCTTTTATTTCTTGCTTTCGTGCCAAGATCTCTCCTCTGATGACATCATCACTTAAAGAAAGGGGGATATCTTTCACTACAACCCTGGTAAGATGCTCATCCCTCGCCTTTGTAAAAGGATTGACGTCATGGATAGCAACAAAAGATCCACGTAGATCAAGGCCGTTTGAAATCAATGAAACCCTATCCTCGGATGAGATTAGGTAGATTCTCCATAGGTGACGAATTTCTTGAATACCTGAGATATTTTCAGGTTCAACGACCTTTAAGATACTCTTGTAAAGTTCCTCTCCCGAAAGTGATTTCTTGTCTACGTTGCGGATGTCGGTTGAACGTAGAAATACGGGTTTGGGACCTTGTGGAAGAAATGAAGGGAGTGGCGTAGCTTTCTCCGCAAACATCTCGGAAACGGAACAATAATCCAAATTATACTTACGATGTAAATGTCCTATGATATTCCTTTGTAAAAGTCCTTCAATACGACAGAAAAATGATAATATATAGCAAAAGTCGATTTCCAAAGATTTAAGTTCGAATTGAACGGAGGAGAGAAAAGAGGCGTCGTAACACCTCAAAGCGCCCTCTATGATGATCATTGATCATCGCATGCTCACTAGGTGACTCAATTTTTTGCTGGTGCCCCCCCCCCCATGCCGTGACCCACGGTACGCCACTGTTCTTGAGACAGAAATTATACGCAGTAAGAATTTTAAATCAGGGCTTGTGAGTTATAGGCCCCAATGGAAGAAGGAGATTAGATATAAAGTATATGATAAATATTTTATTTTTTTTATGCTTAAAGGCTTTTTAGTCTATTTTAGATTATTTAAGCCTTTAAACTCATGTACAGGTACCATACTTATCTCGGGAAGAAGCAGAAAGTTGTGAAGGTTAGCTTACTGAAACAGAATGTATAAAAGCATTGTCTTCCATGAATGATGAAATGGTTTATGCTTACCAAACAGAGAGAAAAAATAACACAGTTCGCGAAAAATTACGACGATATTTATTAATTCGATTAAATCCCTTCATTATGTTATGAAAGAGATAAATAATTTCGATAATATTGTAGGTCCAAAAGTAAATTGGAATAAGACAAATATGTTTAAAATAGGGATATTTAACTTAGAAAGAAGCGAGTTCGATTTTACAGATGATCCTGCTAAGTATTTAGGAATATTTGTGGGGAAAAAATGAAGAGCATATACGAAAGCTAAATTGGGAAGGGAAAATTGAAAAGGTCTATATCAGATTAAAAACATGGAAAATGAGACATCTTACATGTTATGGTAAAATAATTATTATAAAATGTTTAATTGTGCCTCAAATCGTTTATGTTGGTACGGTTATTTCAATGCCAGACTATATCAGCAAGGGTTTACATAAGATCATATATTGCTTTTTATGGAATTCAAGCGTGAGAAAGTTAAACGTAATATTTGTGTCAGACCGATAGTTGAAGGTGGTCTTGGTATGATCGATCTATATTCGAAATCAAAATCACCTATATTGTCTTGGATAAATTCTTTTTTAACCATTATGATGCAGTCTGGAAAACACTTTTCTCGTTTTGGTTAAGCTACATAGGAGAAATCCCTTACTGTTTTCAAATGAACTGTTATCCAAAACACATGTTAAAGCTTTGTAGAAAAAAAGTTTATCAATGTTTTATATTGAATTTCTATATACATGGGCTCAATTACGTTATTTAGGTGATCAGAATGTTGAAAATATATATCGTGAAATATTATGGAATAATAGTAATATTACAATAAATGGACAACCTTTAAATTTCAAGGAATGGAAAGAAGTTGGTATTTTATATGTTCAACAAGTTATATGTAAAGGTAAATGAAAAGATATAATTTTGAAACAATAAATCCTCAAGGAAGAGGCAAAGAGAGAAAACAAATCTTGAGTTGAAATAAATGGTTTTTGAGACAGAAATTATACGCAGTAAGAATTTAAATCAGTGGAAAATGGAGGGGCCTAATTTGAAAGCAGGGCTTGTGAGTTATAGGCCCCAATGGAAGGAGATAAGATATAAGGCTATATAGTTATTAACAATAACAAGGTAAAAAGAAAATCAAAAGTTTATACAGGTATAGTGAACCAATTAGTTTAATCACATCTGTAGCACGCCCGGGAAGGAAAGTAATATTTTAAAGGGGGTATGGTGGTAAAATGGAGCTGCTGAAAGGTTTAGATATCTACTGCTGCCTGAACTGCATTATCATTCAGAAACGTATGTTTAAGTTTACGTTTGAATATAAACAATGAATTGGAGTCTGAAATATCTTTGGATAGTCAGTTCCAGTACTTCGGTCCTGAGAAAGTAATGTTTCTGAGCAAAGGTTGTTCGAGTGAGTGGTAGATGATAAAATATACTTTGTCGAGTTGCGTATGAATGTAAAACCGGGCTTAATTGTCAGTATATCATCGAGGATCTAGATCCGGTACAGTTACATAAACTGAGCTTTGTGAAATCTTGAAATCTACGCTGAAAAATGTTCAAACTGAAGATCACCAACACAGATAGCCACATGTGGGACAGTGTATTATTGTTTGATGGAATAAAGACCCGACGGAAGCCCGCGGAAGTGACCGAATCCGCGCTTATTTTGCTTATTTCTCAGCAATTACACAATTTCTTCCAGAATCCTTTGGCACATATTTTTATTCATACAAACAGACACTTGGGTGGTCATTATATCAGATTCTGTAAAAAAAGTCATTTTGAGATCGTTACCAGAACTGGAATTTATCTTTAAGTGTCAATGTCGAAGCCATATGCCAGCCTGACACTTGCACGATTTTGTGTCACGCATTGGCACGACTCAAGCCGTGCCAGTGCGCAAAATAGTCGTAAACTGGCGTGAAGTGTGCGTAAACACGTCGTGACTGCGTGCCATATCGGGACGAGGATTTTGAAATGTTCAAAATTTTGGTCACGACAAAATTTAGCGACCGGGTCGTGAACTATGCGCAAACTGTTCGTGAACTCGTCGGGACGATGCGTGCCAGTGCATGGCAGTGCGCGCCATGCCACGACTGTCACGAATAGTTCACGAACAGCTCACGTCGTGTTCACGAATAGTTCAACACGACAACGTCCGAATTGCGCAAACTCGTCTTGCCAATGCGGGAAATGCGTAAACTATGCGCAAACTATGCGTGAACTCGTCGTGCCAGTTCGTGTCAATGTGGACACTGACGCCGCATTCGTGAAGAATTCGTAAACTCCTCGTGGACTTGTCGTGAACTATGCGTGAACAAGTCGTAAACAGTGCGGGAGCCTCCCAATTCGTGCCCCCAAAATGGCACGACTTGCCACGACAAATTAAACCGTGGCCAAAAGTCGTGCAAGTGTCAGCCTGGCTTTATAGGATTTCATTTTTTTTTTAAATTAACATGAAAGAACCAAATGTGTCGCAGAGGTTATGTCAAGCATGCAAGGTAAGAATCTCGGGATTTTTTGATCCCTCGAGGAAAGACGAGATTATCCTCTACCTTCTGCCTCTGGGCAAATTTCGAAAATTAAGGGAGGGGCCCGGGGGAGGCGAGATGGTCTGTTGTTCCCAGAAATCGCTGCTCACAGTGTTGCTGCACATTACGACGCGTCATACTCACCGAATACCGCAACTTCCTTCCGTTCATCATGTTCATTTGCAGCTAGAATGATGACGAGGTTTTGACCAGTATGTGTGAATGCGATTCGAGTTCTAGAGCTATCAATCTTCTTAATTGGGAAATGTTTAATTTTACCTCGAATTACCATGCATTGATCTGTGCAGAATGATGAATAATGTAAAGATCACATAAATTATCAGTAGGGGAAGGCGGGGTAAGTTTTGACAGTTTTTGCTTTTTGCATGTTAGAATTGATATGATGAATAATCTTGTCGAAATAAGTACCTTGCCTTGAAATTTATTTCTTCTGAAATATTTTCCAGCTATATATAACTTTCTACCCCCACACTGAAAGTCATTGTCACCTTTGATAAAAGAGGTGTCAAATGGCTCAACTTGCCCCATCTGGGGTAAGTTGAGCCACAAAAACTATGTACAAAATGTATGGGGGGAGAACCAGCATGTCAATTTTTTTTTTAAAGTCTTTTCACTTGCTAATTCTCAATAAATACTAACATCCTTTAAAAGGAAAAGAGCAGTCATGTAAATTTGCTCCTTTCAGCCTGCATTTCAATCAATTTTTATGGTTTGTTTGTTTTTTAATTACATTACCATATGAATTACCATGGCTCAAATTGCCCCATGCTGTACTTGGCCAGGCTTACCCTAGTCCGAACTTAGTGCGATAATTTTGTATCCACACATTTATTATGCATCCATCATATAGAAGACTATGACAAGAATGAAGATCCATACCTGGACTATTAATGTTGTTATCATGTGTTTATTATATTTAAAGACGTGTGTGTTTATAAAGCACTTGTCTATTTCACACTCTTTTTTGGCTGAAATTCATATTTTACCCTAACAAACTACTTTTTGTTTTGAAGTTGAAAACAATGTGGTGGGGTTAGTGGTTATGCTATGGGTCATCAATAAATGACACCACCACAATGTCTGACTCATTCATTATTGGCCTGGGGCTGGTGGCTCAACTTGCCCCTATGCTTAACTTACCCCGCCTTCCCCTACTGTTCAGGGTCGGATCTAACTTTTTTCCAGGGGGGGGGGGGTGGGTGGGTTGGCCAGAATTACCATCACCCGCGGACTGCGAAGCGGCGAGCCGATTTGCATTTTTTCCCTTCTATTTATTTTGAGGGGCGGATCCAGCTTTCGCCAAATTAGGGGGGGGGGGGTATGTTTGAAGTGCAATCGATGCGATCTACGCGTAATACATTAAATAATTACCCGATTACGCAACTTATAGAAATCGAGTGACTTTACCTTCATGAATATAAACGCCGCAGTTTACAATACAACGCGGTAATTCACTGAAGTAACGTCAAAATCTAGAATATAACAAAAAATAATGTGATCCTCGCAGCTCTGGTCACGTGGTGGCGTACTGACCTATCACTGATTCCAATCTACATAACCTATATAAGCCAGTTCGTAGTTCCTTTCTGCGCATGATCAAAAGATTCTACGCATGATCAGAAGAAGGTCATTTGTACTAAAGTGACATGGTGCTTTAAAATCTAATGAGATAAGCACCAACTTTGATGTTTTGATTATTCATATATTTATTTGAATTGTCGTTTTTATACATCCACAAAAAACAACAATGCTTCCACGAACGACTGGTATTTCACAGTTTGTCAAGTACATTGTGCAACATGCTAAGATATGCATTCAAAGTAAGAATGCAACAAATACCTTCATTAAGTGTTCATCGGTGTGCTATTCACATGTTCTATTCAATATCTTCATCCTGCTACACTCTAAATTACAGGGATTTAAAAATAAGTCCAGATGGACTGTAGTTAGGGACCAGTCGATTTCTGGATTTAGTTTTAGTCCTAAAGACTTAAATTTTAATCTCAAATGATTTAGATTTAAAACTTTCCAGATTTAAAAATGAATCTTAAGGATTCAAACTAAATCCGGAATTCGATTGGTCCCTAACTACAGTCCATGTGGACTTATTTTAAATCCCTGTAATTTAGAGTGCTATGTAAGGCAAGATTACGTAATATCTTGCTTTGAAATCTGCCTATCATGATGAAAGAAATGAAAGGTCATTTGACCAAAATTGCCCATGAAGTAACTATACGAACTGGGACCCGTTGCAGAAAGAGTTGCAATCGATCGCAACTCTAAAAATCACGCGCAACTTGATTTTCAACCAATCAACAGCGCGCATTTGGGACTTGCGATTGATTTTTTGACTTGCGTTTAAACGCAACCCTTTCTGCAACGGACCCCTGGTCTGTACATAACATGTATTGCCTGTCCTATCTTTTTTTTATGAATAACATTCAACCCCCTCCCAGAAGCTAAATTTTCCCTCAGGAGTATAGTTTCCTCTGCCGGGGAAGTTATTCAAACTCTAGGTAGGCAATATCTGCATATTATTTTTCCACATTTAGCGCGATGAAATATACTTACATTCACAGTAACGAGTACTAAATCCGAAAGGACAATCACACGATGCAACGTATCCTTGTGTAATGTTTGGCTTCCCTCCGTTTTCACAAGGAACTGTAACCGTAACAAAACAGAACCCCGTCTTACAAGAGTTATGATTGATCCAGTCAACCACAACTATGGAAAGCCAGCAATGGCAACATATACAAATGCATGTTTATTCAAAATGTAGATTGAAAGAAAAAAATGTTTGTTCAATTCAATTTGTTTCTGTTTCCAACACGCCGTACGATGATGTATACTCATACTTTCAAACATTTTCTGGACAACAATCAGTACAATTCTCTTTGTCAATCAAAGGACATAGTATGTGCAATTTCGTGTAGAAAAAATATATTTATGACATTAGACTGACTGTTGATAGGCCATTGACCTTTGTTAAATTCCTCACATCTGTATGCCCGGTATTTTGTGTGATCTCATGTACTGTATGCCTTTTATCATTGTAATTGTATGTATTGTCTATTTTATGCAAATGTGAAATAAATTGAATAAAAAATTGAATTGGATCAACCCAACGTGGCCCATCTACCTTGGTCGGTGCAAGCGATTGCTTCTGACTTGATAGGAATGTCATATCTATCAAGAAGCTTCCCCATCGTTGAGGCTGGACTCACTTGGACATGCTGGACTCGATGTGCTTCACCTGATGAAGGGCAGGTCAGGCGCATTTTGGCCCCTTCTGTTTGTAACAAACATGAAAGATGGGGGTAATAGCAATTAACAATAATTGAATCTCTTCACTTTCAAACAACAAAGGATACCAGAAAACTCCTTTTTTCGATCTGCATTTGCCCCCTTCGTACGCCATTCGTCGATCCAATACCAGGCTGATATCAGTTTCAAATCCTTAACTTTATTTTAATCCCCATATATATATATATATATATATATATTATCTCTGAAAGCTTCTTAAAATTCCCAAATTTCCAAAATGTCAAAATGTTTAAAAAATCTCAAGATGGCAACGCTGTTTGGCAAAATATAGAATTAAAATGTAGGCCTATATTTACCATTCGAACCAATGGACAATAGCGCACATGCAGTGCGGGAAAGAATATATGACCGAAACAACATGATCAGAATATCCATATCCAGTGCTTAAATATTATTGTTGTCGTTATAGTGTCAGATGCTAGGTCTATTACCCCCAGTCTCTCCGATGAAAGTATTCATCATACTTCAAGAAGTCCTGCATATATATCATCCTAAGCCAGGCACGGCGCTTCAGCCCCAATCGACGATCTTCTCATCGTTTACGAGCTCACTTGATTTGCATGATATGAACAAGAGTATCTGAACAGTGGCAGATCCAGAGGGGGGCGCCCCGGGCGCGCGCCCCCCCCTATTTTCGCCGGATTTTTTTTTTTTTGGATGGTTATATTTACTGGATTGGTACAATGTAGTCAATTTCAAGGGCTAGATCTAGTCAAAACTATATTTTAACTTACGCTCATGGCCTTTGTGTTCGCACAAATGCACCTCTGTCATACTGTATTGCAATATGTAAATTCCGGAATTCCAGGGCGCGCAAGTCGATTGGTTGGAAAGTTGCACCACTTGTAATCGGGATATGCAGTGCAGTGACCAGTGTGAAGATGTTGGATTGGATATCATTTTTTCCCGAAATTTTGTGTTTTTCGTAACATGCGTTTGTCCGTCTTTATGGCAAATACATGTAAATTGTAAGTAACAGATCGCGAGAGAAAGTGTCAACGATGCGAATGATAATGTCTATCCCCGAGATTATTCTTCACTCAAAGATGAAGCCCTATATCGGGCGCCACGTGCGCAGCATTATCATTCTGCCTTGGTCATGTACGTTTTCACTGAAATGTATAGGTCAGACATATGTAAACTAACTTTTACACTTTCTGGTAGATTCAGAGGCATATTATCCAGGGCGCCCCAACTAAGTTTCGCCGAAGCAATCATTCCAACGAATTATCAAGGACAGAGGCGTAACTACGGGGGGGGGCATGGGGGGGCACATGCCCCCCCAATCGGCTGGCCAAAAAAAAACGGGGAAAAGAAGAAAACGAGGGAAAAAGGAAGAGAAACGTAGTGGGGGAAAGAAGAAATTGTTGTTGATCATAGTGTTATATTATATTATGTTATATAACATAAGAAGCATTTTTTCACAACTTCATGAAACATTATTTGCTCAATTGTGTCTTCATTGTTCCTGGCGCTCGCATAGACTTTTTAACGAGATACCTGCTGTACTAAAGCCTCCCGCTTTCAAATCAATATACAACAAAATAATATATTTCCTCACAATTAGAGCTATTATTGTTATAAGTAGGGATATATTCTTCTTTTTCATGACTACTGAAAGTTATTTTAAGGTCTTAATATAAAACATTTCCTGTCCGTGCTAACGTTCGCATTAGTGGATTGGTGAGATTTCTGCTCTTCATGAACTCCTAAAATCAGTCCTTAGAATGTCAATTTTTCTGATCTGAATATAAAAAAATTTAGCTCGCGCTTCGCGCTCGCATCATTTGGTTAGTGAAATACGTGAGGTCTTAGTGAATTCCTACAAACAAGCCTTGGAATGCCCCTCTTTATTTCCTATATTTTCAGCTCGCGCTTCGCGCTCGCAGTATTTCATTAGTGAGATGCGTATAATAATCATGATTACAATGACTTCAAAAAGTGATCCATGTGTTAAGATGTAATTTTAACAAAATCAGCAAGCGCTTGGCACTCGCATTAGATGACTATAGTGAGATGTGTATACTCTGACTTAATGGATTCGTAACTATAGTCCTTAAAATATCCATGTTTGTGGTCAATATATACAAAAATTTCAGCTCGCGCTTCGCGCTCGCATCATTTGGTTAGTCAAATACGTAGGGTCTTAGAGTATTTCTACAAACAACCCTTACAATGCCCCTCTTCAGGTCTATATTTCCTAAATTTTCAGCTCGCGCTTTTGCGCTTGCAGTATTTGATTAGTAAGATGCGTATGATAATCATGATTACATGACTACAAAAGGTGCTTCATGACTGTGTTTAGATGTAATTCTAACAAAATCAGCAAAGGATGGCAATAGCATTAGATGACTATGGTGAGATATTTATACTCTTAATGGATTCTAAAATATAATCCTTAAAATTTCCTTGTTTAGGGTCAGTATATACAAAAATTTTACCTCGCGCTTCGCGCTCGCATTGTTTGTTTAGCGAGACAGTAAAGTATCATGATTACAAAACAATTTGCTTATAATGTGATTTTTAGCCCTCAATGTCAAAAATTTTCAGCTCGCGCTTCGCGCTCGCATTATTTAATCAGTGAGATACCTATCCGTTTGATGGCACTGCATGTCCTTAAAATATCTCTATTAGGTCAGTTTACTGGTGCCCCCCAATGCTGTGACCCACGGTACGCCACTGATCAAGGAGCAAAATTGTATATTCTCAATCACCAGTCGACCCTACTCCGCGTTTGCTGTGTATAGGCAGCTATATGTCAGCGTAAGGAGCGAAGATTTTATGTGACGGGGGGGGGGGGGGGTGGGGGGTGGGGGAGAAAAAAATACTTTCGTGCTGGGGAAAAACGTCCCGAGGACACATTGTGTATTGTTAAAAAGTAAAAATTTTGACATTACCCCCCCCCCCCCCTTACCCCATTTTTAATGTTTGATAATCTATAGGTTTGCTGATTACAATATATCTTTAAAAAAAATTGCCAGCAAAATCGAAAAAAAAAATAGTTTTAAAAATCTAGGGGGGACGACCTCTGGGAAAAGGTTGATTACCAGAAGATGATGTCGTTTTTTTCTGTAGTTTGTAACAATTTACTGTGCATTTTGGGGAAAAAAAGAACCAAATTTTATGCATGTTGCCATACGACTAAACAATTCTCGTTTGAAACACACAATGTAAATACACAAATGACAATAAACAGAATGGATTATTCGGAAATTATCGATTACAAGTCTCAGTTTCGTATCATTTAAATTTGACGTTTCAATCACACGATGCAAGCAAGTGAAGAGCCTTTGCCAAATGTATGTTTTGAATGACCGCTTATACGGTGTGTGACTGGAAACCAGCTCCTAATTGAGTCAGTATATGTCTTTTATTCATGAAGTTACAGTGATTTAAGTGTGCATTTTTCTTCTAAAGGTGCTCTCAAAATACGACTATTGGACATGATTTTTTGAAAAAGTCCTTGCCGTGGGAGGGGGGTATCCCCCCTCCCACACCCTCCCCCCGCTCGATCGCTTCGCTTCCTCGCCACTGGCGCCCCCCCCCCTATTTCAAAATCCTGGATCCGCCCCTGCTGAACAGTGTGAAATAAAGTAAGCAAATTTAGAAGCCCAACCAGAGTGAAGCATCATGAATATTCGGTTACACTTCGTATTTCCGAAGCTTCGTAATTCCGAAGGTTCTTTATTCCGAAGGTTCGTAATTCCGAAACACGTAAATTGCCTATACCTCGATGTTCGTTAATCCGAAAACGAAAAAGGGTTCGTTAATCCGAACATTTGTGGCGTAATTCCGACGATTCGTTATTCCGAAGGTTCGATAATCCGAAAACGAAATAAGGTTCGTTGTTCCGAAGGTTCGTTAATCCGAAAACGAAATAAGGTTCGTTGTTCCGAAGGTTCGTTAATCCGAAAACGAAATAAGGTTCGTTTTTCCGAAGGTTCGTTAATCCGAAAACGAAATAAGGTTCGTTAATCCGAAAACAAAATAAGGTTCGTTAATCCGAAAACAAAATAAGGTTCGTTAATCCGAAAAATGAAAACCGGGAAAGCAGAGGCAAGGGGAGGGGAGCGGGGGACACTGTTGCCGTTCAATTATCATATGAGGATGGGAAGGCAAGGGCCTTCCGAACGAATTTTCGTTGGGGGTAAAGCCAAAAAATGAAACTCATACGTCAAAATTGGGACTGTGGTGATATTTTCACCTTAAGATTATCATCTGCTTGAAGTCATTGCCTGTTTGATAGTGATTAAGTAGAGAATAACTTTTTTGAAGTGACTTCTTATTATGGCAAAATGTATATTTAGGCTTTATTTTTCGGGAGAGAGTATAATGAGCGAGCGGCTTGGTAAAACAAATTCAAAGGTGAAGTTGTATAACGTTTTTTGTGGTCAGTTATTCTTAAAATGGCATTATTGCGAGGTGTTGCGAGCGTGAATCACAAGCTAAAACTTTTGTTTATTTCAATAAAAAATGAAAATTAGTTTTTAAAAATCCGAGCAGATTTCTGCTGTCATTAAAAAGATGTGCATCTAACTAAAGAATTAACACGAGCGCAAAACGCGAGCTTAAACATACTGACCAGAAAAGGAACCTGTTAAAGAAAGCATTTAGTGACCTCTTTAGGATGCATATTTCACCAATCGAATGAGAGTGCGAAGCGCAAGCTGAAAATTTTCAATATTCCAGCCTGAAAACTTAACTTAACTTGTATACTTTAAAAAGAGTATTTTATTTCGAAAAAACATGAAAAACGGCATATTTATTTTTGAAAAAGGAACTTTCCCATTTTGGAAAATATTAATTCCCCTGTTTTTTATTACATTTTTGATGCCCCCTGCCTCCCTCCCGGCGGATCCAACTTTCGTCAAATAGAGGGGGGGGGGATTTTTTTTGCCATATTTTCCTTGATCGGCAGTTTAAAGTTTATTTTTGTTTGTTTCTTTGAAAGGGTAGTCCTAACAGTCAATAATTAGCTTTATCCTTATAAAATAAAGTAAATATGTAATAACATGATAAACCCTTTTTAAATAATGCGAGCGCGAGCTATATTTTTGTTAATATGATGGGCAATATGTTTGTGATCTTCAAAGCGAGATGCCTATGTAACTAAATTTAGATAATAACTGCTAGCAAGAAGCGCGAACAGAATTTTTAAATATATAAGCTCTGATCTGATCTAAAGGGGACATTTTAAGAACTTTTTGCAGTTAGCCATGAAGACGATGCGTGTTTTAGCCAATGGCGGCGGAACGTATTTTTTTTTTGGGGGGGGGGGGGGCAAAGTAAAAAAAAGGGGCCAATAGGGGTATTTGGTGCAAACGGATATTTAGAATGCTATAGAATGTCCAGTTTTCAGGTTGGAAAATCGGAAAAAATTTGGCTCACGTTTCTCGCTCGCATCAAGTATTGTTTATTGAGGAACTCATTCTATTCCTGGTTACAAAAAAGAAGTATGAAATGTCCAGTTTTCAGGTTGGAATATCACAAATTTTAAGCTTGCGGTTCGCGCTCTCATTATATAGTTCGTGAGATATATATTCTATTCATGAGTCACTAAATGCAGTCCTTAAAAGATTACTTTCTGAAGCCTGTTGCATAAAACTTTTTACCTGATAAAACTCTGGTAAAAACTGAAAACTAAGGTTAGTCTGATTTCCGCCAATTACTTTAGCACAGGGCAAAAACTCCTGTAAAAACAACCTGAGTTTTCTCAGGTAAAAAGTTTCATGCAACGGGCCCCAGGTCAGTATATATAAACAAATTACAACTCGCCCTCGCATTAATTCTTTAGAAAGATACACATCTTTCTCATGATTACAAAAATGCTCCGAATGCTCACTTCACGTCTTGTTACATGAAATGTCTACTAGTTTCAGCTTGCGATTCGCGCTTTCAACATCTCACATGGATCATTATTAGTATTATTTTTATTTTTATTACCAGCAGAAGCTGTTATTAAAAATGACATCCCCTCCAATACAAATCCTATTATCTAGAGGTTGCTCGCACGCTTCCAACACACTTGATCCCCTGCATCTTTAATTAAACCATTTGCTTATAGGCATCAATTGCTCAGATAAAATCGAAATTAGCCTATGCTTGATCAGGGCGCCATTCTTAATGAAATACATGCTTTGGCCCCAACACACATAATCGATCGTTATTACTATCATTGCATAATATCGTGTAATCTTGTAATGACAACATCGTTTTTGTTACCAAAATGAATTATTTTCATTTTCGGAAATACGAACCATATTTAATTTTCGGATTAACGAACCTTATTTCGTTTTCGGATTAACGAACCTTATTTCGTTTTCGGATTAACGAACCTTCGGAATTACGAACCTTATTTCGTTTTCGGATTAACGAACCTTCGGAATTACGAACCTTATTTTGTTTTCGGATTAACGAACCTTCGGAATTACGAACCTTATTTCGTTTTCGGATTAACGAACCTTCGGAATTACGAACCTTATTTCGTTTTCGGATTGACGAACCTTCGGAATTACGAACCTTCGGAAATACGAACCTTCGGAAATACGAACCTTCGGAAATACGAACCTTCGGAATAACCGAACCTTCGGAATTACGAAGCTTCGGAATTACGAATGTATGCGGAATATTCATGCATACATGAGGGTTGTGTCAACAACTATAAATAGGCAGCCTAGTCTCGTTTGAAAACATTCTAAAATCTTAAGTTAACCTCATGGAATTAAACATTTTTTTCACGTAAGATTAAGTTCATGAAAATGTTAGTTCATGTGGGAAATTTCAGCCCATGAAATGCCGTCAAAGCGACGCAATGAGAGGAGCAAGATATTTGACCATCACGATTAAAAGGGTCGTTAATGAGATGCAAATCCTAGTCTCGCCGCGCAGCTAGCTGCGCCTGCATCAATGTGTAATATCTTTGGCAATTGCTTCACAACGTATCTTCCTGTGTTCTTTCATTATGCGATCTGCTTGGTAATTATCTACAATAATACTGTACTTTAATTGCACTCATAACTCCTTTTCTAGGCAAAAAAGTATAAGCCTAAGTTCTTTTAATACAGTCGCCTCATTGTCGAAGTACTAAAATAGAGTCCATTACTATCTTTATTACTGTTAATAAGTGAGTGATATTTTTTATTAATTTTCCTGTCTCGCAATTTTAAAGTGAAAATATATACCATTAAAATACGTAAGATTACATAACATTTGATGTCGTTAAAATGATCGCTTTTACTGACGCCTAACCATCAGGTTCACATCTTAACAAAATATCTTACTCGAAAGTTTATACATAATAAAAGAAGTGCTTTATTGACTCACTGTAGACACATTATTCTTTGGATCATAATGGACTTAATTGAATTGATCGCATTAGGCCTTATTGATATAAAACTGTAATGGTAGTTATGCACGTAACAACGATAACTATATGATAATGGGTACCAGGCAGGATTAATTCCTTGAATGCATGAGCGCTGAGAGGCAGCTCGAGCTAAAACCTGGGTAATAATGATAATAACAATGCGCCTCGGAATAGAAAATTTCTAGATAGATGGCGCTATATAAATGCCTATTATTATTATTATTATAATGATACTAAACTTCAGTTTATAACAAAGAATATCATGATTTTTTTTCGTTCTTGAAACGGGAGGGGGGGTGCACACAGCTTCCCCCTCACACTCGGAAAATAAAGGGATGCACCCCCACCCCCAGTCTGCACGTTGTGCCTATAGTAGCCTATAGGCAAAAATAAGAAATAATAATATCTTCTTTTTGTCTCCCACAATAGCGGCTTACCTAGTGAGGGGGGGGGGTATACGTGTTGGCACTGTGTGTATATATTACGAGTCTTGACATCAGCAGCATCAAGATGCATTGATGTCGTAATTCCTTTCCTTATTATCCCGTTTTCTGTCGTTTGAAATCCAGTGCCTTTTCAGTTTAACAGTAAAACAACACACACACCCCCCGCATCGTTTTGAAAACTGTTGTTCGGTTTTGTCTAAAACCGCCACCTTATTAACTCTAGCTGACAACCATTTCGTCAATGAAGACATTTCTTCATATTAGGATGTCCCTCACTTGTACAATTTGTGGGAAAGTCCGACGATTTTTGGCCAATAAAAAAAATAATCGCTGAATCTGTTTTAACCAAGAATCTTTGAAACAGAGGGTCGTGGGGATAAATCCCAGCCATTGCGTAATTTCCTTCCGCAAAAAAATCATCCACATTGTGCTGCACTCGACCCAGGTGAGGTGAATGGGGTATCCGGCAGGATTATTTCATTGAATCATTGAATGCGCTGAGCGCTGACAGGCAGCTCGAAATAAAGCCGGGGTAAAAAACAGCACACCTCGGAATATAGATAGTGTTATATAAATGCCTATTAGTAAATAGTTCAACGAGAAGACGCGTACAACGCCCTAGCCTCTTACTCTTACTTTTCTGATTGAGAGATTCTGAACAAAACAACTGCCTTTAAGGTCCGTGAAGTTAGTTACTTATTCGTAATAGTTACTTATTCGAAATATGGGCAAAATACGTAGTTACTTATTCAAAATACGTAGTTACTTATTCGACATACGTAGTTACTTATTCGAAATAGTAGTTACTAATTCGAAAAACATATAGTTACTTATTCAAATACGTATAAGTTACTTATTCGAAATACGTAGTTACTTATTCGAAATACGTAGTTACTTATTCGACATACGTAGTTACTTATTCAAATACATAGTTACTTATTCAAAATACGTAGTTATTATTCGAAATACGTATTTACTTATTTGACATTATACGTAGTTACTTTTTTAAAAATAGGTATTTACTTATTCGAAATACGTAGTTACTTATTCGAAATACGTAGTTACTTATTCGAAATACGTAGTTACTTATTCGAAATACGTAGTTACTTATTCGAAATATGTAGTTACTTATTCGACATATGTATATTTATTCGAAAAGTTACTTATTCGAATTATACGTATATTTGAAATACGTAGTTACTTATTCGACATACATAGTTACTTATTCGAAAAACGTAGTTACTTATTCAAAATACGTAGTTACTTATTCGAAATACGTAGTTACTTATTCGAAATACATAGTTACTAATTAAAAAACATAGTTTATTCAAATACGTAGTTTCTTATTCTAAATACGTAGTTACTTATTCGAAATATGTAGTTACTTATTCGACATATGTATACTTATTCGAAAAGTTACTTATTCGAATTAAACGTATATTTGAAATACGTAGTTACTTATTCGACATACATAGTTACTTATTCGAAAAACGTAGTTACTTATTCAAAATACGTAGTTACTTATTCGAAATACGTAGTTACTTATTCGAAATACATAGTTACCAATTAAAAAACATAGTTTATTCAAATGCGTAGTTTCTTATTCTAAATACGTTGTTACTTATTCGAAATATGTAGTTACTTATTCGACATACGTAGTTACTTATTCGAAATATACGTAGTTACTTATTTGAAATACATAGTTACTTATTCGACATACGTATTTACTTATTCGAAAAACGTAGTTACTTATTCAAAATACGTTGTTACTTATTTGAAATACGTAGTTACTTATTCAAAATACGTAGTTACATGGGTGTCGAAGCATTCTCACGGGGGGGATGGGGGGATATATCCCCCAATATTTCAATTGGGGGATGGCCTGTATTATCATCCCCCCAATAATTTAGGGTAGAAAAATTATAATAATGATGATGAAAAAATGAAAAGTTTGATCATGATGATTATAGTATGCCATCAATCAGTTTGTTTCCCTCGCAATTTGTGTATATTTTTATTAAATAAAAACATTCTTTTTCAGGACTATTAAACAGATGGGTGGAGGTTCAAGATGAAAAAGAATGAAATGTTTATGTATCTGATATTTTTTAACACATGACATAAAAGGACCCCAACGAAAATCAACTTTTGTTGATAGGGTGTTCCATCCCACCAGTGGTGAATAAATTAATTTAAATAAATCATTGACTCAAAAGGGTGGAAAAATAAACGGGAGTAAAAGGGTGGCAAGATAAATAAAGGAATGACGGTAAGCCCGATGGCGCACGAGAAGCCACACAGGTTGTAATTTGTGCTGGTCTTAATTGGTCCGAATCTGCATTTTATCATCATGCATTAAGCAGTTAAGAAGAATAAAGATATTGCCAGTCAGGTTAGATTTAGGAGAGAAGTTGTATACACAGAGAAGTCGATCCTGGATGGGGGGGGGGGCGATCGCCCCACCAATGAAAATATTGGGGGGCAAACATATCGTTTTGCCCCCCCCCCCATAATTCCGCATGTGCAACTAAAAATAAAATAAGATTGTAATGCTACACTGAAATCAGCAAGCGAGATTGAGATACCAACTCGATTTTGATTTAAAATCGTGCTCAAAATGTCTGCTTTTCAGATTGGAATATAAAAATTTTCAGCTCGCGCTTCGCGCTCGCATCATGTACCAAAAACCCATACTTTTCATGATTATATCTATAGGTGAATATAATTTCCCGTTTTCAATTCTAAACCTCAAAAGAACTTTGATTTTGCAATAATCTTTTGTTGGATATATATCTTCCAATAAAGTGTTCTTTTTTCCAGATCAAAATATCAAAATTTTCAGCTCGCGCTCGCATCTATTGTTCTTCTAGATACCCATCTTAATCATTGGTACCAAAAATGCTTAGAATATCAAGCTTTCAGGTCAGAATATAAAGAAATTTCAGCTCGCTCTCTATAGTGAGATACTTGTATCGACCCTCCTCATGATTTACTACAAACAAACCTGAACAGGTACATTTTTCCTGTTTTCATGACATACTAAAAAAAATTGGCTCGCGCTTCGCGCTCGCATTGTTGGTGAAGGTGAGATATGTGTCTCTTTCTCATGAGTTATATACATATATATATATATATATATATATATATATATATATATATATGTATGTATATATTGTGATCGAGCGCCTTTGATTCATAATTTTGCCCCCCCCCCCCATCTAAAAAATGGATCGACGCCCCTGTGTATACGTCATGCTCAATAAACAGATCACTATGTACATGGTCCAGTCAATTTTTGTCATTTGTTTCTCGGTATGAGTTTAGAATAGGCTAACTTGTAACACAAATTGAATTTTCAAAAAAAATTATACAAGTATAGTACACTACAACAATGAAGGAATTTCCAAGAACACCATGCATATCAACCACTCCCAAATGTCCTAACTTGTGATTTTAGTGGGGGTAATGTTGAAATATCCCCATCCACAAGAACATTTGTGTCAATCATCCCCCCAACCAAGAATACCGATCGACACCCATGCGTAGTTACTTGACTAACTGACTAACTATCGGGTAACGCAAAGCTATTCCAACTGTACCTTGTCCTTGCTCAGTATTTTTAATTTTGTCGATGAAATATCAAATTGAATTATCGTAAGTAGTCATTTTTTGCAATGTGAACATGAGCCCTCTTTATCGACATTGATTAAAATGTACTGATTTGAAGTCTTGATTTCAAGACTTATTCGAAATACGTAGTTACTTATTTGAAATACGTAGTTACTTATTCGAAATACGTAGTTACTTATTCGAAATACGTAGTTACTTATTCGAAATACGTAGTTACTTATTCGAAATACGTAGTTATTTGACTAACTGACTAACTGTCGGGTAACGCAAAGCTATTCCAACTGTACCTTGTCCTTGCTCAGTATTTTTTATTTTGTCGATGAAATATCAAAATTAATTATTGTAAGTTGTCATTTTTTGTAATGTGAACGTGTGCCCTCTTTATCGACATTGATTAGAATGTACTGATTTGAAGTGTTTATTTCAAGACTTTCCAAGCTCGCGCTTCGCGCTCGATTCATAGTGATCCAAATGCTCTCCACATTTATCCTTCAATTTGGACAGTACTTCAAAAGCTAATTACTGTCGGGTCAGTAGGCCTATATAAGGTATCAAATATTTCAGCTCGCGCTTTGCACTCGCATATGAAACCCACAGCTTGTTCAATTACATTAGGAATCTGAGTTTGTTTTGTTTTTTTTTAACACAAGGAGGATGTTAAGTTTACAAGTTTGCACATCGCACGTCTAGATCTGTACTGACCAGTATGTCCAGGTTAATTAAGGGTCTAAATCTTAAACGAAATCATCTCGTGCTTGGCGCTTGCATCATTCATTCAGGGGCGGATCCAGCCTTCGCCAATAGGGGGGGGGGGGGGCGGAGTTTTGTTTCACCCAATTTTTCCCCGATCGGACGCTCGAAGATGATTTTTGTTTGTTTCTTTGTAGGGGTAGTCCTAATAGTCACTTCTTAGCTTTATTCTTAGAAATCAACATAACTACAGTATATGATATCATAATCCATATTTATATAATGCGAAGCACGAACTAATTTTTTTTTTAAATCTTTTGTATTTTTTCCTAATATTTGAGCATCCTGAAAAGATGCGCATTATGCAACTAAATAATTACCACGAACGCGAAACGGAAGCAGAAAAGAACAGCTGGTACCTGTGTTAAAGACTGCATACAGTTAGCCATGAAGACGCGTTTCATATTTAGAAAAAATCAAATAATGCGAGCGTGAAGCGCGATCTGATTTTTGTTTTATTTGACAATTCTACCTAAAGAATGGAGATTCTAAGCACTTTTTGTAACTTAAACAGAATATGTAATTGATGCCAGCACATGTCATCATATGAAAATGATCACTGTCTTCCTATTTCTCTTGCCAAAATAAGCGCAAGATAAAACAAAAGGGACAATTTCATTATTAAACTAATATCTTATTCATGACTGAATGAATGCGCGAAATCTGATGTTATTATGGCCTGAAAAATGGACATTTCATGCACTTTTGTAATTATGAATAGCATGCATCATTTTATTTATTCTTAACCATTAGTGCGAGTGAAAATTGCGAGCCTAATTTTTTTTATATACTCATGAAAAGGGGATTTTAAGTAGTTTGTTGTATAATCAACATTGAGACATACATAACTCGCCAATCAAAATGCGAGCGTGCAGCGCTAGCTGATACGTTTTGACAATCAGATCTGAAAAGGGATATTTTGAAAACTTTATGGAATACACGAATATATTAGATATCTGATAAGTCAAAATTTGAAAGCGCACTGAGCAGAAAATGTTGATATTCAGACCATAAAACTGACATTTATACAAAGCACTTTCTGAGATGAAATATTTTTTGTATATTGACTTCCAAACTTGATATCTAAACTCCATATTAAACAAGACATGAAAATCACCTACCAGCCAATGCGAGCGCGAAGCGCGAGCGAAAATCTTATATAGTGACATGAAAGAATCTCTTTATTTTCTAAATCTTCCCCTCATCTTATTTTATTTACTCGTCTTCCTCCTCTCCTTTTTTCCTCTGTTTTTTTTTTTTTTTTTTCTTTTCCTTTCTTTCCTTTTTATCCCTTTTTTGCTTCGCCAATGGGGGGGGGGGGGAGAGGGGGCTCCTCCCCCTGGATCCGCCTATACGGTATATTTAATAAGATCCATATTCTCTTCACAATTTGTCTCCATGTCTTTGCAAAGTGCTTAAGAAGTTCCCTTTCGCGTCATTTCAGCTCGAATTGAGATACACAGCATGTCCAATTACGGATGTGGAACGGCCGAGTTTGTTGTTTATATAAAATCGTGTAAATGATTTAGATTTCAAGTCAAAATATAAAAAAAAATCAGCTCGCGCTCGTATTATTCATTGATACTCTTCTTTTTCATGATTACAAAAATCGCACGGAATGTCCGATTTTAAGTCTAAATAAAAAAAAAAAAAAAAAACTCCCTCGCGCATCGCGCTGGCATTATGATTTAATATCCATCGTGCTCAAGATTACAAAAAAAAATGTTAAGAATGTTCAATTACCACGTTGTAAAATCGGAGTAATCAGCCCGCGCAACTAATTCAATAGTGATAAGTATGTTCCAGGTTTAAGGACAAAAAAAATGAGCTCGCACTTCGCGTTCTCGGAGTATTGTATTTTTACATTTTCCTTCATGTTGGACAGTAGTTTAATTAAGGTTCCCGTTCCGGGGTCCGTAACACAAAGTTTGCGATGGATTGCAAATATGAAAGAACCGCACTGATTGGTTCCTGGTCAGTATTTAAAAACAAATGAGCGTTGTAACATTGATATTGATTGGTCAGTTCATTTAGCGATTGATCGCTAATCTTTGTGTTACGGAGCCCAGGGGCCCGTTGCAGAAAGAGTTGCAATCAAACGCAATTCTAAAAATCATGCGTAACTTGATTTTCATACGCTCGGGAGGAAGGCGAAAGAAACTGAGGGGTTAAAGTTTCAGTATTTTGAATTGTTAGATTGCTATCATAATGCCAGGAAAGTATTCTTTTTTTAACAAAACTACCACCATCTTGTGAAGGATCCTTGGTATTTCCCTTCTCTTTTCTGTTAACCTGCATTTCAGAAATTCCGGGAGAAATTCAGAATAAATCGACACAACAATTCAAGTATATACCCAGTTGTTGTGTGTCCGGACAGGTTGTGTGTCCGGACGATCAATTTTAGAAAGTCATTTAGAAAGATTTACAAACGAATTTTCATCATTTTTTAGTACAAAATGTTAGGAAATATTAGAAAGAACAAAATAGAAGATGATTATAAGTATTGAATTCATGATTTTTAGTGTAATCCAAAGACGAAAAAGAAGGCTTCAAAAATATAAAGTGTCCGGACACCCGACCCCCCTTCCTACCTTTTTTTAAACCCCGAAACCTCCAAGGTGTTTACTCGTATCAACTTTACAACATCGATAGACAACAGACTTCCAAATTGTTAACTCTTCCAACACGAATCACTATTGACACACTATAGATTTTAAATAACTTAATACTGTACCTACAAAATTAATAAATGATGATGGCTCACAAAAATAAGGAAAGAAAACCAGTGCATTATATGCTCTTTATGCATTGCGACACCCGAGACAGTGGATCATTTGTTGCATTCCCTAAAATAGCGCCCTTTGGAATGTGTTGTGTATGGGAGTGACTGATTTTAATCCTAATTATTTCCATTCATGTGAAACTGTTTTATTTGGATTAATCACCTCAGCATTTAATTTTCTAATTTTACTTGGTGAACAAATTAGAGGGCCTTTTCATATTAAACTGGCTTGACCAAAGGTTTAAAAGTCCAGTCTTTTCATACTCCTTCCTTGCAAAAATACAATGTAACATTGTTACATCTTTTCATTCCGTTTTCATCTCACCACATCTCATAAAATATTCAAATTTCCATTTTTCTTCATAAACCTTGGCCTTTCTTTCTTTTTTTTTAAAATCATATTTATTTCTTCCTCATATCACATGTAAAAAAATATATATACGGTATATAACATGACATCATTAAAACTTAATTGTTTCAAGTTAACACATTAACATTTTAACATGGTGAGAAAAGGAATATATATGAATTTCAAATGTAAACTTAAAATTAATCTGCTCACATTTCTTTAACAACTTATAATCACGAAGGGATAAATACAGAACAGAATTCGGGTACAACAGCAAAAATCTAAATTACGGAAATAAACTTATAATCTGTATATAAAACTCAAGATTCTCCATACTCTTCAATCAAACTGATTAATGAGGAAGTTATATTAATAAAAAAAAAACATACACACAATTTAAAGCCAGACCCTTAGCTACACTTAACTCCCCTACCCCATAAACTACAAATAAAGAATAATAATAATGGTAATAAAGAAAAAAAAGAAAAAAAAAAACCTAACTTCTTTCGGATCGATCGAGATATATCGGAACGATATCGAATAATTTCCTAAGCGCGCTTTTCAAAATGGCGACCTCAACTCAATATCATAAAAAGGGTAAGAAATTTAGTGATTTACGTGGATTGAAAAGAGTATTAATAAATGGACAGCCTTGCTGGTTGTTTATTGGTATTTTTTAAAGTTTTCTATTATTTCGAATCCGATTTTACTGTGTGAATTTTGGGGTGAGCGTCGAGACCGAGGCGAGATGACGTCTGCTGCAGTGCAGTGTGAGTTGTCATTTTTTCAGCGGCAACTCTGACCCATCTTTCGCCGAATCTACGGGGGAGCCGGGGCCGGGGAGAGTCACAAGTCAAACTCGGAGGCGATCGCTTGCTGGGGCGCGGGGCCGGGGGCGAATAATATTTTCTATAGAATCTAGGCTATTGAAACGTTTATTAGATCTATTCGGCCTTATCCTGAAATAAAGTCTCCTCTTTCCTCTTGTGTGTGCGCGTGCGCCCGTTGTGTATGGTAGTGGATCGTATTACCGAACACTTTTCATGAATTTGATCATATCAAACACATTATTCCAATAAAATTCACCAAACTTTCACCATAAATACACAAATACCTACAAAATATAAATATGCAGAAATTTTGCCCAAATTGTTTTTCCTTTTTACGACATCAGCTTCCAATCGGACCCCTCTTCGAAAGTGAAATATTTTGGTCACTTGAAAAGGTATCGTATTACCGAACGTGTGTTTTCTATGGGAAAAGTTGGGAAAACAACAAAGTCACTGATGAGCTATTTTGACCATTCTTTATTGTTTTGAGTATATAAAGACTTCGAAATTGTGTTTTTGATAATTTTTGATAATTTTTCTATTTAAGTTCCCTTTGGAAGTTGCAAAGGTTTGAGCGTATTTGATTATTTTCTGACGCATCTGATGCGCGCGTTCGGTAATACAAGGCCGGTCGGTAATACAATCACTCACTATACCAGGGTTGGCGGATTTAAATCACGTTGATTTAAATCGTGATTTAAATCGCGATTTAAATCACCATGATTTTTTAAAAAAATCATTGATTTAAATCACTTCCATTGAAAAATGTACAAATCATGGACAAAGTATTTGTTCAATGCAGTTTTAATTCTTCAAGTCAACTGAAAAACTTTGAATTAACTTTATATCAATAAAAGATCAACAAAGTCTTCATATCTACTTAAAACAAATTAAAATCAAATTAATAAAATCAGGTAATTCCTTAAAAACTACAGATGTATGTTGTCAATAGGTACTCATTTTTTGTAAATTATGTCGAGTTTTTCTTCTGAAATTTTACATTCTTTGTCAGTTATTATTAGTCAATTTCTTTATTAACGTAAAGTTTTCACATAATCCAAAGACTTTTCAGAGAGCAGTTTGTAAAAAAAATATATAATATATAAAAGTCAATGAGAAAAGGTTTGTTGGCAGTTTTCCAGTTTTGATCCTTCGCCTACACAACTACTTCTGTCATGTAAAATAAAAAAATGATACCTGCATGTAATCAACATATTTAACATGCCTCTTATTTCGTATTGTTACATTTATCATACATTTGATGTTTTGAATAACATAATTATAAAAATCACATTAACATAATGTAGTACAGTCATAATTTGACTGTTGAGAAGCTTTCTCTTATAAACCTTTTAAGTCACTGCAGCCCATTTTATGTTCAGTGCTACAAATAATGGAAGTTTTGTATCTGCATGTAATAATGGAAAGAGCTCTATAACAACAATTTGCAAAACTCAGAATAAACATTTAACACTGCATTTTAATGTTAAGATGCAGGTACTTCAGTTACAATCATTGGCAGTTGTAAGCTGTGTCTCATTTAAAATAAAATACTTCTTTTTGTAATACATATGTTGTAATTTAAGCAGTTTTGCAGTTTTTATCCTTTAAGTTAAAAGTAAGTAGATTTTTTTTCATACTTCATGGATCAAACAGATTTTTTTGTAGAGAATATGGGAATAAAAATTGTAGATTAATGTAAAAAAAATCACAGTAACAGAATGTAGTATAGTCACCCTTTGACTAAGCTATCTCCTATATTGTTCTCCAAAACTGAGAGTTTTGCATCTACATGTATATCTGTAGCAAGAGAAGAGCTTTTTATACAAAAGATCCTAAACATATACAGTTGTAGTCTCTCTTTGACTATTGTAAAGCTGTGACTAATTGAAAAAAATCATTGATTTGAATTATTTCTCTTACAATATACATGAATACTAGTAATTGGCAAAGGGTTTGTTGGCAGTTTTGATAAGGGATTTTTTAAATATTTGAATGAAAAATCCCAGAGGGGAATTTTCTCTACTCACTGGGAATTCCCTATGGAATATTCCTTCATAGGCCTATGTATGATAGAATTAAGTTCAGATACATGATTCCTCAAATTTATTTTTAATTGTCCATTTTTACTGGATTTTAATTACAAAATATGTGGTTAAGAACAATATTAGGGGTGAAATGTATAACATCAATATTGATGTCATTGTAAGAGTAAGGGGGGGATAATTACCCTTTTTTTCGAAGGAACTTTAAAAAAATCAAAAAAATAAAAAAAATCTGATTTAAATAAAAAAAATCTGATTTAAATCAAATAAATCCGATTTTTTTGATTTTTTTTAAAAAATCAAAAAAATCGCCAACCCTGTTGTGTACAATTAAAAGTTAATAATGGGAGAGGAAAGAAGTCACCACTGGCACTGGGCACTGGCATGGCTGTGCCTGTGCTGGGCGGTGACGAAATGAACTGCACAGGGTTCCCACGGTCCGGGAAAATCCTGGAAAAATTTGTGTTCCTGGAAAATCAGGGAAAAGTCAGGTAATTTGGAAAATTTGTGAAAAGTTATGGAAAAGTCATGGAATTGCATTTACCTCATGGATATGGCACTCACTGACTCAGTCTCGGCTTTCTGTTTTGTCATGTCTCGCAAAGTTCTCTCATACTTAACTTAATTATATCCACCGCTGATAAATGATTTTGTTGTCTAAACTATGGTTTCAAGGGTCAAACTATATACAAGGACAAGTTACAATGACACTCATTGGTCTAGTATGTTCAAAATTCCAAGATGGCTTCCAAAAGTGGAGTACAAACTACAAAATGTCTGATGTTACTTTTTTTTTTATAAAAGGACATAGTTTGTTCAATATCTGTCTGGGGAATATGAGTTTGGTGTCTAAACCATGGTTTAAAGGGTCAAGTAATACACTAGGGTTAGTTACAAGACCAGTCAGTTGTCTGTATGTTCAAAAATCCAAGATGACTTAGTGTTAGGGCTAGCAAGGTTGAAATAACATTTAATAAAGGTTTTTGTGAATACATGTATAACACAGCCACAATCCACATTCCTCACTCAAAATACTCATGGCCATGAATAAATTGATTGCTCCTGACATTAAATTCGGACAACCAGACTACAGAAAATTTCATCTTATTTGCAATGATATAAGATGCCAATCAGTCAATGTATTTTTAATATATCACATTTTGTAACCAGTTTTGCGTTCTCAGTTGTTTTTAGAGAATTTAAATTTCAAGTTTTGTACAATTTTACACACATTCATGGCAATTAGTTGACATATAAGTCATAACTGATCCAGGTCAGGCGCGTAGCCAGGGGGGGCGGTGGGGGCGGTCGCCCCCCCAAAAAACGTCCCTAAAAAGAAAAAAAAAGAAGGGAAAAGAGAGAGGAGAAAAGGAAAAGGGAAGGGAGGAAAGGGAAGAAAGGTAGCTTTGTGTTTTTTTCTTTTTATTCTTTATTTTTTCTCAAAAGAGAAACTCCTTCACTCTTCTTGCTCTAAATTCATATATGAATTTTGCTTCCGCGCTGCGCGCGGTTAAATGACAATATTGAAGTTCTCCATTGTTCCCCCACCTTTTCTCTAACCCTGTTTTTCCACCTCAGCTATGTGCTTCTTGCCAGTTGAAGTTAAAATTGTATACATTAGGGCATGAATTTGAGTAAGGTTAGGCCGAAGTAAATATATGAAGTTATCTTTTTTTTCAATTGATCGCGCAACTTCTGGTCTGGTCGGCTCCGAGCGGGTAAAATCTTTATATCAGTTTCTACCGTCATCTCCATAAAGTCAGCTTCTCCCGCTTTTCAGCTCATTACTATAAACAACCATAATTTGGGGGCAAACAGCAATTTAAAAAGAGGAAGGTATGGAATTCGTGTCGTATTAAATAAAAAAGTACAATATTTTTTTATCAAATTGTATTAAACTTCATGTCATTTCCCTGTATACATTCATCTCCTGTCCTGTTTTGCGCCCTCAGTTTGAAATTTTGAATGACACTTAAGTTTCTTTATATTAAAAATGAAGCGCTTCAGGATAAGTCAAAAAAATTAATCATCCTTTATTATATAGATAGATAATTTCAATAAATCACAGAAGTTTCAACTTTATGCGCACTATTTTCCTTGTAATGAAGTTCAATAATCTTAGAAATTCAATTGAATTAGAGACGATTGGGTATTAGAGATATTGATGAAACGTCCGCCCTTTGAAATTTCAGAGTTTCATTGCTCTGCGCGGGGAGGAATATCTTCCTCTACCAATCTTCTCCTCTGTTTTGCTAGTTAAAAAAATGCACTGATGCTAAATTGTTTGTAATCAAATCTGATCTTTCCAAAGAAAGTTTCAATATATCTTTGAGAATACCCTTTTCTCGGGACCCTTTTTATGGCAAGAAAAATTGATAAAACACTTTAGCTTCCGCGCTTCGCGCAGAGTTATTATCATTTTAATTTCCTCCATTGTATACCTCTTTTGTGCGTTCACAATCACTTTTGAAAACAAGGTTCAAAATCGCAATATAGTCAACCGAATTGGAGGTACTAGAGACAAGAGAAACGGCTCCTTTTCATTTTAATTTATGAAACACTAAAAGCTTCGCGCTTCGCGCGGGAGGGGGAAACTCCCCCTCCCTGCACCCACCCCCTAGGGAGCGCGCTTCGCGCGCTCTGTAAGTGTTGGCACACTTTGCGTGCATTTACCGCCCCCTCCAAAATGAAATCCTGGCTACGCGGTTGAACTGATCAAGCACTACCAGCATGGCTTTCAGAACATTATACATTCAAAAGGTTCTGAATCTCTTAGTTACACAAGATGTTTTAATTGGTATTTTGCATCAAATAATGTGTCCTCTCTGCAAAAGTTACTTGAAAATGAAGTTTAATGAAATGTAGGCACCAGGGGCCCGTTTCTCAACACCTGGACAAGTTAGTTATATCTTTATCCACCAACCACGGAGTTAGTTCCAATCTTACTAAACCCGTTTCTCGAAAGGCTTCCTAACTAAAATACCTTGATATCGATATTATCGGTAAAAAGAGCAGACGAGACGTAGCCTTAGTCACAAAATAGCATAATTTTCAAAAAGAAAAATTATAACAAAATTGCAAATATTGTGATGAATTGGGAATTTCATCTTTTAAGAATAATAGCACAGGTATATTATGCACCATACATACTTAGACCATGAAGACTTGAGCATTCAATTGCTGAGAAAATGGAATTATGAATAATTGATCTCGTGACTAAAAAATCACATGTGGACGTTGAGATGGGTACCCCCGGGATATCCAATTTTAATAGTTTACGAAAGTAAAACCATAACGGTTTTCGTTGTAAAATGATGATAATTATATGGTATTTTACGATTCCAAACATCAAAATATAGTTTAACAATTTTCTTTTAAATCTTAGATACTGAAACTTACTATTTGACAAATTCTATGCATAAATTAGAGATAGAATTTATCAAAATGTTAATAGGGGTCTGAAAACGACAAATACGAGTCCATTTATGGATGGCCTGACGTGGTAGAATCTTTATCAAATGAATTATTTTACTATTTCAAAATGAATGGTTTTGTGGAGTATTACCAACAGTTTTTGTAGATTCTTTGTATTACCATGATCATAGAATGCATTATCCAACTTGTTTTTTGATGTAATTTCAACATCTTTGATTGATTACGTAAGATTATAATTTTCACATTTCTAGGCACTTTTGCATGTCATAGTCTACCCACGTGATGCCACTACGTCATTATTAGAAAGAAGTTGTGACAGGTTCGGAGGTGTCATAAATATTTAGTGAGGTTGTTGTACCCGATCTTGGTAAAGAGGGCTTCGTGAAACGGTTAGCGGACAAGTAGCTCACTATCTCCGATTTAGTCAAGAAGTTAGACTTATGACGGTGTTGAGAAACGGGCCCCAAATGTCCAATTTCCAAGATATCCTCTTTATTTTTTGAGCATATAGAGAAATACACTTGTTAATATAGCTGGTGTCCTCAAGTTGTATCACAAATGGCCTCATTTTTGTTGAATGTAGAGTGAAATGCAGCACTATGTTGATAATTTTAGGATGAGGATGTCTTTGTTAGCCCTTTTCATGTCACCTTATTGTAAAACCTAAATGTCACTCTTTTGTAATAATTGGCTCATGTGTGACATATGTAAAGTGTTTCATCTCCATATAATTCAGGGTTCCCCAGAAATTTGAAAACATAATTCCATTACTTTTTGTAGTAAAGGTGAATTCAGGATCCTAATTTCAATGTGCCTGGAACATTTGACATTTACATCTACAGTTGTATTGTATAGTTCACTTTTGTGACAAGATCTGCATGCTATGCTCTGAAAATTTGGAAATAGTTCATGGAAATCTGTCAGTTCAAGAAATTACATGAGTTTGTGTTCAAGACAATTTTGAATCTTGATGTTGGTGAAACGAAAATGGTACTGTACCCTGGTCAGAAACAGACCATACCAATGATATACATGTAGATGTAGATGTACATGTCATGAGTAAGGTAGTAGGTGGAGTGGATGACTGTGAGGGGAGGTTATGGAGGCCATCATAATGTGTCTGATTTTGGAAACGGCGCCAGAAAGCAAGCCATGGAAAGCAGCAATTTAGTCATGGAAAAGTCATGGAATTCTTTTTTCAAATTTCTGTGGGAACCCTGACTGCAGTAATAATGGAGTGGTGACTTAACTGTTAAAACTTAAAGAAGGATAATACCATCTTTTCAGAAGCTGAGCTTAAAAAACAACTAAACTGTGCAGTGGGCGCATGGACATGTCGGGAGTTGTAGCTTCAGCTTCAGCAACTAGTCTACATGGTCTAGATTCTAGATAGATCCACTCCTAGTAATGGCAATTAGCCAGGAGGCTTCTTTTCTAGAGAGTAAAAATCATTTACTAGCGTAAGGTTACTCTCATCGAAGCCAGGTCCTCCTTTCTATTCATTTGTGTGTACCACAAAAAACCTGAAACTTTCGCCCCCGAGATTTCTACCTTCTTTCTAAAAGATCTAGCCCTAAATCATGTACATGGGATACAACTTCATTTCCGACATTTCTACGCTATGGATTTTATTTTTAAACAAGAATTCATTAAAAAAAATGAGAAAAAAGGTCATGAAAAGATGGAAGTGACTTACCCGATGTTTACGCCGCCATCTTGTTTTCTATTCTTCACCTACGATAAGGATGCTTGCGTGCTCCTTAAGAAAAAATATTGCATCTCTGAAACTTTTATATACCGTAAAGAACATGTTGGGGCTTAAATTTCACGAAAAATAATGTCAAGTTCACATGATCCACAAGGTCAATTTCAAGGTCAAAACTTAGGTCAAAGTGTCAAAACACCTCAATATGTTCCAATCTTAAAAGTAATGGCAGAATTAGAATCCTTATTCAATTCCCTTTCCAATGATACCCATTTTGTAAAGATTGGCCCAGTGGTTTTTGAGATACGAGGATTCAAAGGTAGCCGGCCACGCCCATTTTTGCCGAAAATCTCAAAATTCAACGGGCCGTATCTCGCGAACCCCTGGTCCGATTGACCTAAAATTTGAAATTTGGTACTGTGGGATCACACTTAACAAGTATACCAATTTTGATCAAAGTAAAAAATGGTCGGGTTAAAATTTTTATTTTTTTTGGGTGATTTGACATGGAATGACCCTGCAATCACCCCCCCCCCCATAGACAGATCCAGGAGCAGCCCCCTCCTGTTTAAACTGCAATCATGGAGTAGAGAAAAATGATAAGGAAAAGAGGAAAGGATAAAGAAAGAAGAAAAAGAGAAGAAATAATAAGAGGGGGATATTGGCTAAATAGCAAAACTGAAAATGGTCCACCCTATGAGCATGAGCTATATGTAGGTTGTTTTGCTCCTTCACAGTAATGGTACCTCCTTCAAGAAAAAATATCAAGACCCCTGTTCTTAAAATATGGGAAAACGATAGATACATTCACGCAGTTCTTCAATTATGGGCAAGTCCAAGAATTTGCGCGCGTTACGTATGGGACATTTCAGACGCTTCAATGACCTGAAAAATAGTGTTAATTGACTTTTATTAGATAGATTGAATACCCTCATGATGGTAGACATCTAGGAGAAGAATAATCATGGAAAAAATGGTGGCATATGACCTTGACCTTTTAGAGAGAAAAGATGGGCCGTTACGTATGGGACGCAGAAAAGACAATTTTTAAAACAATTTTTACAAGTTGAGAATTCTCTGAAAGTATTTCATTTGACAACTTGTAACTCAGTGTGATAGAAGTCACAATGCTCTAGTATATCTAAGGCAAGTTTCATGTCATAAGCCAAATCCCTCTAATTACAGACTATAATTAAACAAATTAATGACATGTTACGTATGGGACAGTTACGTATGGGACATTTTGTCCCCATAGAGAATGTACACAATTTCTCCCATAATTTGAAAATTGAAATAATTTAAAATATGGAAATAACAAAAGAGTTTCTGTCTTTTAAAATGTTCTATTGAGACATATTTGATATGACTGAAAAGGAAATTAGCCATTTCAACATTTTTTTTCTTGTTTTTCATGGTTTCATGAATTTCTTATGTATTTCTATTGTTTTTTATTTTATTCATATTTTTCCATTTTCACATTTTTTCACTTCAATTGTTTTCATTAATCAGTATTCATAACAAATCAGTCTTTAAAAACTAAAGAAAAGGTAAATAATCACTTTTTAGAGCACTCTTGAAATTTGTTTTTCTCCATTCACTTTGTACACAAATCTCCCCATTGACATAGTGTGTAAATGTCCCATACATGTACGTAACATGTTGTCCCATACGTAACAATTTTTTAATTAACTTTTGATTAAAAAGTAAACTCTATTTTTGAAACTTTTTTTGGTATAACATTTTCATACTTTATAAATTAGAACTTCCCAGAGATGCAACAATACAAGTATTGTATTATGAGAAATAACTTAAAAAAACATCCTCAAAATGTTACGTATGGGACATTCCATCCTTGGACAAGACCTAATTTGCATAATTAATTAGATGACATCACTTCTTTTCCCCCAAAAGTAATAAGATGTTAGGGGGTCCATGTCCCACCTATGACTAAATCTCACAAGTTTTGTTTTTATTTTCTATGAGTTTTTATAATTGTCCCATACGTAACGCCCATTTTACCAATTATGCAAATTAGGTGCCCCAAATTAGCATAAATATGCATATTTGCAAATTTTTATTACTGAAATTTTAAAATTCAACATTGGGCTTTCTTACCCCACCAAAGATAACTTTTTAAATTAAAGATGAAATTTTGCCTTCTAGGGTGACCTTTTCTTGGACTTGCCCTTATGCTGAAATGCAGAGAGTTCCCAACCTATTCTGTAAATTGAGTAAAGAGGGAGCTGTTGACAGTCTGTTGCCAGAACCCTTGAGTGGTATTCTATAAATGCAAATTTCTTGTTGTTCTTGTTTAATATCTCACCAAGGTCATACATGTACCCTTAATAAAATGATTCCACCCACTCCGAAGCCGATTTCAATAAACTTTTCTTTGATGTGTTCTTTAATCCCTATATTTATTCAGCCTTTAGGGTTGAGATACCCATATATGACAAGAGTGGCTGACTTGGTTGCAGTTAGCATATTTTTTCCTTTGGTAGTTAATCATAGTACTTTTGATACAAGATTCAAATATTTATTGTCTGTAAAAACACAGAAATTCGGCCTCCGCTGGCACTACAATTTACATGACAACACTTATTCAACATTACATACAAAATACAGACATAAATAATCAATTTTCAGCATTCTCTAGCACGCCCACACCACTGCAGATGCGCATAACAACAGATTTAGCGAATCCGCGCCACAGCACCAGTGCGGCGAGCCAGAGAATACTGAAAAATCCAGATAAATAATGTAGTACGAATAAATTAAATTATGTGACGTTAAATAGAGAGCAAGGAATTCTGTAACTGGCACAGGAACAGAAAGTCATGGGACAGTGACAGAATTCCTAAAACAAAAAAAAAAAAAAAAAAAAATACCAGAAATAAGCCTTATAAAACATGCGAGTCCTGCAGCTGACTGTATTGTATTGTATTGTATGGATGGCAAGTCAGTGGAAGTAAATTGAACCGGCAATCCGGCAAGATGCACGGAAGATCTAAATACTATTTTATCTAAGGTCGCATGTCATAAGGTGGTCCAATTTTGCGAACAGGGTAAAAATGATCAAAAATTTTATTTTTGATATGTCATAGCTATTACCATTCTCTAAATAATGAGAAAGTTTTAAGTCTCAAATACTGTTATTTTTCCTTAAAATGACTAATTAACAGCTAATTATTACATAGATGTCTATGTAAATGTGAATTTTGAAATGCGTTTTTCACAAATTGGACCTGCTGCACATAAAATGGTGTCAAAAGTTAATGCAACATTGGATCATCCTAGTATTTTGTAGTTATAATCTTGAAACATCAATGATTAAATCTGTACCAAAAATAAAATAATTATCTATTATTTTATGCATGTTAATTATACTAATTAATTAACAGTATTTAATTTCACATTTTGGCCCCCAAAATACCTGTCACTGTATTTGTATGCTTGGCAAAATGACAACAACATGGGTAGAAATGTTTGTTGCAATGATACACATCATTTGTACGAAAAATTAAGATTACAAATTAGATAATTCACCAAATCTCTCCGGTTTACTAATTGATAAGGTTGTAGATCAGAGCTTGCATACACATGTATTCCATTGCTGCATATTTTCAAAATTGTCAAATTTTTATGACATTTAGTAGTTCCCTGCTTTAAAACGCCCAGAAATATGAGGATATCAGTCATATTACATATTATAGTAAGTTGTTAATTAGGTTTAATTAATATTTCATCATTTACCGCATCCACCGGCTCCGCCACCCCTGTTACTTCAAACTTAATGTGCTATAGTTTTTGTTCCTGATATTGTATTGATCTAATTCATAGTAATATATTTAGCCTATAGTTCTAGCTTCAAAATGAGATATTACTCAATAAATTTGGCCAAGATGCTGTGATGTAGCAACAATTTATCCATGGCACCGTGTGGAAAATTGTTCATACGCCACCCTTTTTGCATACCCAACTTATGAAATGCGACCCTATATATATAAATAAATTGCAAGTGTATGCAGAATGGACAGTATTTGAGTTATATGATCATAAGTTATTTAAAGCACATGTACATCATTTATTGGGAACACCACTGCTTCACCATGTTCATAATCTTAGAATTTGAATTGGGAATAACTTACATGTAAACTGTAATAACTTCCTAAGTTATGTATATATAATATTGCACTTAATTAGTTTATGTTGCAAATCATAGCATTATTAAGTATTATTATTTCCATACAGGGGTGTTTGCAACTTGGCTATTTTGGACATTTTTCCTGGGCTAAATTGCCACAGGTCCCTTGCTGTTTATTTCATAGTAAATCCTATTTAATATAAATTTTGTAGTGAAACCTTTATTCATTTGCAAGAAGATCGATATGTGTATGGTATGGCATGTAGGCAGTCGGTGACCAAGGGGACCACCAAGGAGTAAAATTGAACCTATTTCAGCTCAACTGCATTGTTCAGTTACGGGACTCAGAAATGTGGTCTTTAAACAGATGATCTAGATAAAGATTTATGGTTTTTGTTTGCAGGTGGTTCAAAGGCAGAGTTTTCAACATTGTCAATTTGTCTCTCAAAATAAAGAAAGAAAGCAACTCTGTCAAACTTTCAAAAGGATAACAGAAACTGTGTTATTCCTTTACTATGTTCCTTTTGATAGCAACCCGATTGTACCCAGACCAGGTTTTAAGACATCTTCCTCTTTTAAGCCAGCTCCATTTTCCTTCATATTCTTACAATGGGCCTCAAGCGCAATGATGCTTCAGAGTTCCCATGGTGTTGAGACTTGAGCGGAGACAAGATTTGTCGGTTTAGGCTGTATTTTCAGGATTGCAATGGCAAAATATAGGTTGAATATATACATGTAGTCTTGTAGGGCAGACACTGTTTCCCCATGATGATGCTATAAAGTTTGTTTCTTGCTACTTTCATGTACATGTACATGAACATTGTAAAAGGTTCAAACTCTTCACCTCAAATTGCAGTGTAATGAAAAACCCCCATAAAAACTATGCTTGCCATGCATGTACAATGTATGTGTGTAGGTATTCAAAAAGGCTAATTAAATTTGGGGAAATGAAAAGTAATCCTTGCCAAAGATTCATCAAAATTTGCCAGTTCCTATGAGAGGAGAAGCAGCAGTGAGTAAGAACTTCCTAAGGTCTAGCTAGTCTGCTATAAAGACCCTGTTCCAAGTTGTGTATTGAAATGTGCAGAGTGGATGCTCGTAATTGGTATGGGCTTTCAGTCTTTCACCAGAAGAGTGCCATTTGAATTCTGAAATTCTTATAACAATTTAATGTCCTGCTCCTGTTCGAGTAATGAATATGATTGATCATCTATTAAACTCAAAGTACTTTACTTTCTCTGTTGAAGTCTGATTCTAAAGACTATACAGCTACTGGGAGCAGTGCTTCAAGGCGCTAGACAACATCGCTGCGCGTAATGTCTGATTTCCCTTCTGCCCCTTATTCAATCATAGGACACGCAAGTGAAGTGCATGCTGGGTAGACAAACGGAGGTCGAGTGAGCTTATCCTTTGGCTGCTGATACGATCAGTTTGACTCTGCAGTGTTTGTTCGTGGGGCGTTCTAAATTCCCAAGCTTTTTTTTTTTACCGCAGCAGGAGTAGATCTACTTCGGTACAGTGTAAACATAGTATCGTCATCTGTTGATTATTGTTCGCACAGTTGAAAGTTATTAATAACCTCTTGTGCTTTGGAAACTTTTCGTGTTACATGGACTGTGATACATGTTGAACCCGTTCATCTTTATTGATCCTTCTAGTTCTTGATTTGTTAAACTTTTCCTTTCAGGGGAAAAGGGGAAAGTTTGGGTTAAAATCGTCATGAGAGTTTCTTTCTTTAACTGTGAAGTATAATGGATTGTAGTTCCGGAAGTATGGATTCAGCAGCTTCCAGTGGAATGAACTCAGATTCTGTCCGTTGGTCGGAAAGTGAAGAGAAAGGAGAGAATGAAGGTTTGTCCTTTTATTTCAATCAAGCTCAAAGAAGGAGACTCCAAATAGAGACACCTCAAAGATGTGTTTGTACATGTATTTTGCTACTAGATTATCAATTTTAATAGACATTCAATTTTGATGTTTTGAACTTGGAGATGTTTCTTAATTTTTTGTACCTGTTCTCAGTCTTGTTTACTAATTAATATAAAAATGGCTATTTGCAGATAAATGAAATTGTAAACATTTGTTCAAGAATTCCTTTCATCTTTCTTTGAGTGGGACACAGTCCAATCATACACTCTTTATGTGAAGCATCACTTTTTCTGGGAGGCGCACTCAGAAGCAATAGGGTTTATGTGGGTTCAATTACTTCAATAGCTGTTTTAATTGTTGAAATCCATGGGCTCTCCGAAGATTTTTCTGGGTGTTCTCGTTCTGTTGGTACAGTACATACTACTTTTAGATCCTCTAAAGCCCCTTCCCCCTACTTGCATATCTGGCATTAGCCTACTATTATCGGATATGCGCCGGGCTAGCGGGCAAGTTACTGATCGCGCGAAGGAGACTGACGGCCTGTCAGTAGTTTGCCCACTAGCCTGACGCATATAGGCTAATCTGGCATTTGACATGATGGAATCTAATAAAACTGATAATATATATTTTTTGTCATTATACAAAAAAAATATATATATTTTGGGGGAGGGGGTAGAGAAACACAAATTATTATTTTTTTATTTTGGCAAGATAATAAAAGACAGCTGCTTTCTAATAGCTTCAAGCAAATCTGATAAAGGCAAGGATATATTTGAACCAGAACAGCCACATAAATCTAACAGCTTCAGTTGGAGTTTAGCCAATTAATTATTGTTTGCTTGGGTTTTGAACTCTGTATACTCCATTTACACGTTAGTCTAGTTATGTCCACCTCCTTCAAATAATAATTATTTCTGTAAGATCCAACTTTGCTCTGAGACCAGACTAGTAGCCAGCTATGGGTTATGTGGAAATTTCATGTAGGCAGTTTAGGGTTTAAAACTTACACAAGTAATTGGCTTGAATCATGCAGACTCTTTTATCTCAAAGACTGTCAAAAGATTTTATATTCAATTTTAAAATCCCTGGCAGCGTACCATTCTCTAAGTATAAATAACATTCTTAAACCTGATTTTTAAATTAATGGTTCACTTAACCTTAGGTTGATAGACAGAACAATAGAAGCAAGGTCGAACTTGAATTTTAGTAAAACATTTGGGAGTTTCATGCAGCTGATGTCAATGAAACAATTGTTGATTTATCAAGTTTTGAGGCTCAATTGACAATCATTAACAAGGTGTGAGGTTTACGTTGAATGGATAATTTAAATTAGGTTTAAAGTATAATTTAATAAGTTAATATTTGTGAAGCTTATAGAGAGACTTTTTACTAAATTAAAGCACCATTTAATATAAATTTCAAATATTGTTATTAATGGGAATTTCAGGGATTCTATTAAGATTTTTTCAGGGCTCTTATATGGGGCTCTTTAGGGGCGAATTTATCCAGAACCCCTGTGTAATTTTCCTCCTGATTTGGAAACCCTCAAATGAATGTAAACCAATATTTTTTTCAGAGGAGCATTTCATAAAAGGACTTGTCAGATATATTTTCAAATATAGTCCTGTTTTATGTGACAGTTTCCATAGTAACTGTGCTCAGCCAATCAAAATCAAGGAAAGGTGTCAGTTTTGACAACCTGTCAGATGGAAAATTTACAACCAGGCTCCCCTGATTGTAAATTTTGTTGCTGTAAATGTACTCAGAATATAAAACTGCACAAAAACAAAATAACATGATGGAGGGCCCTACATGTAGTTAAATATATTATACATGGTATCAAGACCAGAGTCATGTTTCATATTAAAGACATGTCAAATGCAAAATTTCTATAACAAATTTACCATTAGCCAATCAGATAGAAGGATTTCAGTAGCTTTTAACGACAATAACAGTTATGGAGCCCTGATGTACTGTGAATGGTCTACAAAATTTCACACCCGATGTGAACGTGCCCTAGTCAAGTGTCATGGGTTAGTAGCATCCCCACCTCACTCCTGATTTCCTGGGGCAGATTACGAGCAGGAAGCCGTGACTTAGCTGCAGATTTTCTCAACTTTCCACCGTTTTCCACCCTTTTCTTCTCAAAATCCCACTGAAAAAAGAGAGGAAAATATCTTCCTATGGATGCAATGATGTATGGTGGATTGGATTGAGAATCATGAAGGAAGTATGTTTGAATAGGATGAGAGGGCTCTAGCTACCAGATGTGCATGAGACATTGCCAATGAGTGTTTTCTCATGTCTCGTGTGTAATGCATCTTAAATTTGACATTTCCTTAACATGGGGTGTCAGTTGAGGGTGTACAGAGTTTTTTGTAGGATGCAGGGTGCGAGAAGTAGGTAATAATTGCAGTTTATTTAAAGGTCAATTCCACCCCAGGAAAATATTGACTTGAATAAATAGAGAAAAATCAAAGTAGCATAGTGCTGAAAATTTCATCAAATCGGATGTAAAATAAGAAAGTTATGACATTTTAAAGTTTTGCATATTTTTCTCAAAACAGTGATAAGCACAACTAGGTGAGTCAATCGATGATGTCCATCACTCACTATTTCTTTTGTTTTTTATTGTTTGAATTATACAATATTTCATTTTTTATAGATTTGACAAGAAGGACCAACTTGACTGAACCATATAATGTAGTATTAAAACAATGCTAATTCCACATGTTCAAGGAGGAATTAATTGTTGTATCACTTGACAATGAGGAGAATATTAGAATATTTCATATATATAATAAAATTATACAAAATAAATAGTGAGTGGATGGCGTCATAGTCACCTCATTTGCATACCAGCCAGGATGTGCATATGACTGTTTTGTGAAATGAAGCGAAATTTAAAAAATTCATAAGTTTCGTATTTTATATCCGATTTTGATGAAATTGTCAGTGTTATGCTTGTTGGATTTTTCTCTTTTTATTCAAATCAAATTTTTGTTGGGGTGGACTTGTCCTTTAAAGAAATAAACCTTTTGGGATTTTTGTTTCACCAGAAATAGGAAGCTCCTTGATTAATGGTAGTTTTGAATAGGTGTGCACAGCGAGGACTTTATGGGTCTGTGTTGAGCAAGAAATTTATTAATGTAGGAATGCCAAGTAGTAGGATTGCATTCTATTATTATGATTTTTAAGGGGAAAGGGACACTTAATATGATTTTCCCCCTGGAAATTATTATGAAACATGTTGAATGATGATTTTTGTTGTTTTCTTTCCTCATAATTCTTAAGAATAATAGGGGTTTAGGCTTGAAAATAGGATAAAAAGAAATTCTGTTTTTTTCACAAATCATAATTAAGGTTGGCAGTTCTGTTAATTGGTAGTTCTCGATATGTGTGAAGTGTGCACAATGAGGACTGCACTACTGTACAGTATATACATATTTTCAAGGCCATACAGGGAAGGAATTACTCTCTCTAAAAAGAGCAAGAAAAAAAACTTACCATCTTTTTGACTGAAAAATGTGCTTGAAAAAGCAATCCAAAGTGTGCATCTGTCCAGATTATGCAATTTCAATACTGAAAATGTCAAAAGGCATATATGCTTGAAAAAAATGTTCAATGGAAGTATTATAGATAAGTACCTTCTATCTTCCTTCTTTGTCATAAAACATTTAAATAAAATTTGAACTATGCAGTGGAGGGTGGCATTTACTTTTGAAATATCAGTATACTCTGTATCGTTGATCATGTCACTAGTCTTTAGATTGAAATACCCATGCCTGTGTCAAAACTGATATGAATTCCACAAATCAAAAGTCAAATTAGAGATTATGAGAACAAGTGTTTTGTATTAGATGTCCTTATCATTCACTTCTTTCAAAAGTGTTGGGATTTACAATGTAGGCCTATATACACGTCCACTTTGACTTTGTAATTTGCCTAAATATTATTGAGAGACAAATTTAGACGTCTTACCAACGGTAACAAAATTTGACAAATTAACCATCAAATGAACTCTTTAGCGGGTCTGAAATACTTGACTTTCAGTTTGTCCCAACAAGTGCACGTCAGAGTCTGTGGATGCGTTGTTGCTTCTGAAAAGTGTTGGCCAGAGAAATATTTGCAATTTTACCAGGGCAGAAATGAGTGAAACGTACATGTACAAGTACTGACATGAGTGGAGTCTATTAATTACATGACAGGAAGCATTCCACACAAGTATTTTTTAATTTTTTAGTACAGGGGTGGGGACGACGCCCACTTTGACAAGGATAGGGGTATTTACAAGAGATTAAACACTTCCTGTATGGGGTGGGGTGGCTGGCTGATGTGCATCGCTCAGCTGTGTTATGCTGAATATGTAGATGTATGCATTAGGCCTACTATTAATCCCAGTCATGAGAAAAATACAGGCTTCAATAAGGATCAATATCTCTCGACAGTACACATACTTGGGAATATATGCGTGGTAGTTTGATACTCTTGCAGAAGAAAAATGTACATTTTGCAACTGACTTTACAAATGTAGGTATACAGTAGAGTATTTCTTTCAACATGAAGTAAAGGGAGGGGGGGGGGAAATATCTGTCAAACTGGTCAAATCAAAATAAAATGATCATTTCCACTTTTATGAAAATGTTTAATTGCATAGTTTAGAACATGTACATGTACATGTATGTATTAATTTGATTAGAGAACAAGAAAACAATGCACATGTATATAAAGTTCAAGTTACAATAGCCTTCTTTTTTTTTGGGGGGGGATTGAAGTTTTCATCTATTAATCAGTCTGGAAAAAAAATGATTTGTATGAGATGAAAAGTGCTAAAAGTGGGTAATTGAATGAATTAATTACTTGACAAATTATCTTTTTTTAAAGTACATGTATGACCAATTTAATAAAAATGAAGAAATAAACAAATGAATGAATTAATTAAATACAGTATGCACAGTAAATATATGTAGATCCATAAGTTGGTAAACAGATACATTTTAATATGTCGATGGAATATGATATGTAAATTATAGTAGGTAGGTCAATGAATATGTAGCTATCTATACTGTATATATAATGAAATATTTAAATGATGAGCCAATAGGTAAATAATAGGTGGATATCAATCATAGTAGTAAATTAATAATTCATGAATAAATGATTATATAACAAATAAATGGAACAATCCAATCAATGAAAAATAACTTGAGTTATGGAGTGAAAAAATGATTTGTCCAGAGGCCCGCAGCACAAAGTTTAGCAATGATCTAGAACATTTTTCTGTGATTGATTCCATTGACTATAATGTACAATCAATCGTGAAATTCAAGCGTACGATTAGTCGCTAATCTTTGTTATGGGACCCAGGTAGGTATTATCAATACAAGCGCTTCTATGATACTGTTCATAGAGTGTAATACTTTTTGTTTCAATAAATTATCTGGAATTACCATCATTACACTCTTGCTAAACAACCTCCAAATGAATCAATTCTTATTATAATACTTTAACAATAAATACACTTAAAGGGGAATGAAAACTTTTGAACAAATGGGCTTGTGTAGAAACAGAAAAATCAAAGAATAAGAATAAAGAAAGTTTGAGAAAAATCAGACAAATAGTGAGAAAGTTATGAGCATTTGAATATTGCAATCACTAATGCTATGGAGATCGTTAGCAATGCGACAAGGATGTGTGATGTCACTGATGAACAACTTTCCCTTTGGTGGACTATAAAATACCCTCAAAATGTCTCTTTGCTTTTTGTTATGATGATACAAATCATCCATGATGTATTCTTAAAAAATATGTATTACATGCCCTCATGTAGACAGAACACATGATTTATGGGTAGATGTGATAAAAGAGGCAATTCTAGTGAAATATATACTAAAGTAATGGGGAGGGTTGTTCACAAGTGACATCACACATCTTGGTCGCATTGCCAAGTGATCGCAATATTCAAATGCTCATAACTTTCTCATTATTTGTCCGATTTTTCTCAAACTTTCGTTGATCTGTTTCTTTGATTTTTCTGTTTTCACACAAGTGATCTTGTTCCAAAGGTTTCATTCTCCTTTAACAACTGTAGCTGAGGACTTCAATCCACTCTTTAATATCAATTGTAATTAAATCAGCTATTAAAAAATCCTTCAATCTTTTAATCCGTCATGTACAATGGATTCAATATAATCAATATACCGGTATTAAAATGCAATATAGTCATTCACTGTTACAGTAGCTCTCATATTGAGTCAATTATACAAGCTTGATTATATTGCTGTACATATGGTTTAATGATTATACTGTGTATTCATTTAAATATGTTAAGTCTTAATGAGGAAGCTACACTAATATCAAGCATCTATTTGTTGCAAGCCAGGTAGGCCTATATATTTACATTATTTCTTCAGCAAGTTAGATTTGTACTTGTACCTACAGTATTCATCTAGATTAAACCATGTATGTTATATTTGGTATTGCACTTTAGGTATGCAATTAGGGCTATTTTACCTGACACTATCTAGCACCCATTACTCTTCAGGATGTTCTTGATTTACCCCCCTCCTGTCAAATTTCCCTCTCCCCCTCTAAGGTCAGGTGTATGTTGTCCCTGTGAGGTTGATTCATCAATGAACTTTGACCTTGTTCAACATTGCCTTGGAAATATGGGATTTGAGAAAGGTTCATCAAGTCCATGGTTTTCAAGTCTGTATTGCTTCAAGTGAATTAGAAAATGGGGGTGGGGGGGGGGGTGTGTGATAATGATGTTTGTAAATTATTTAAAAATGAAGTATAGGAATAAAAAAGATAACGATTTTAATTGAATAGCAAATTTACCAGAGTGCGCAAAAATGAAGATAATTTGGAGTCATATTTACATTCTCTCATATTTTAAGCAATATGCACATTTGAGAAGAAAGTTTAGTATTTCCTCTTGAAAATGCAGAACCCGAAGTACATTGTGCCAAAGTTTTGTTTACTATTACATGTATTTCGGGTACCTGTATGGATCTGCATGTATCATGTGACAGACATTGCCTTTAACATCTCTAACATGTCCCATGGCAATACTGAGTCTTAACACCTGTCAAGAAATGCTTAGAATCTGTTGGAAAAGATTATTAGCCACTCAATAGTTTCACTGAACGATGACAGGACTTGATGACAAAAATAGAAGCAAAATAGGTTAAATCGAGTTGGTTTAGACTATTATATTTCACATGATGGTTTCATCATTGTGGAACATCCGAGATGGGTTCAACTGCTGTATGCGCACTTGGTGTTTGTAGCCTTTAAAGCCGTTTGTGGCAACAGTTCAGGATCTGCATTCCTCAAGGGGCAATCCATTGCTACCTGAATCGGGATTAAGATGTTTATCATCTCTGCATCGATCGCTATCTTCAGTCCAGGAAGCCGCCTCCATGCCATGCAGAGACATGGGTCGAAGATAGCGACCGATATCGGTAGTACCTTTCTGGGGACATGACACCCGTTACCAAGATGTTGATGTGACGTTGGTCCATGGAGGTTTACGGATGATGACTATCGTCGTTCCTGCTTGTGTTGAGCAGGTGATGATCTGTGCTGGAGATTCTGTCATGGTTCATGCCATCAAAGTGGGTCGTTGCCATACTTGACACATGAAACTCAGAAAGTGATGATGTTGCGAACAAAGTAGTCGAAATAGTTATGTACAAGACATTTATTCTTTTCTCTCTATGATAAGTGCAACAGGATGGACAAGTGCCACAAATGGACACACTTTGAACAAGGACTTTGAAATAAATAGTCATTCAGCGATTCATTGTGAGATCTCTGAATGTCAGTCATGATGTCAAGAAGACTAATTTTTTTCACTTCTTGAGTTGGACAAATTATCAAGGTCTTTTCCTTTCATCAACTATGAACTCTGGATCACATGTACTTGTACCATATTAGGTCTTTGCTTCATGAATTGGCCAATGAGGTTTATGTCATCTAGGATTCTGATATTTGCTGAACTACTATATGAACGTTGGACCATTCGTATAGAGTATACAAAATTAATGCCAATTACTTGGGACACAGGTGTATTGATTCAATCCTAAAACTCTGATCTGTATATTGAAATCAACCATTTATTCACCTTGAACATGGTCAAGATGCTGCAGAATTTATTTATTCTTGCTACATGTATGTCATCTGAATTCTAGACAACAGTTGATGTTAGCAGTCCTTCATCAGGTTTTCTTGGCCTGACTGTTTTTGGAAAGTGCTTCAAGATGGAGTTTGTATCTGTGGAGAGGGTCTATTTTAGCCACAGAAGACGTAATGTTTCTCTTGTATTTTTTTTTAAAACTTGATTACTGCATAGCTATTATCTAAATTCAAGTATATTGTATTCAAAGTTAATCCAAGTTAAAATTAATGTTATGTACAACTTTTATCTGCCATGTAGCTGGAGGGTTTCTGAGGTATAAAGACAATGTGATTCTAAAATTAGTAATCTTTGGTGAGGCTTGATTCGCCTTCAGATCATGTATGTGCATCACTCAACTAACTAAATCAATTACAGTTTATTGTTTCGTCTGCATAGCATAAATTAGTATTGGACCTAGTTCATGAAACAAAGACATATTAAGGGTAATACTGTATCACTAAAGATCCTGCCTGAGTTTCAGGTCACATGACCAAGGTCAAAGGTAATTTAGGGTCAATGAACTCTGATAATGTTGGGTTTTTGTGGAGTTTTCATAACTTTAATGAAAAGTTTATGGATCTAGTTCATGAAACTTGGACACAAGAGTAACCATGTATCCCTGAATATTCTGTGTGCGTTTCAGGTCACATGACCAAGATCAAAGGTCATTTAAGGTCAATTAACTTTGGCTGTGCTGGGGTTATTTGCTGAATTGGCATCATAACTTTAAAAGTTTATGGATCTACACAAGTATTTCATGAAACGTAGACATACATGTAAGGGTTATCAAGTATGTTTTGAATACGTCTTAAAGTCATATGATTATGGCTAAAGGTCATGTTGGCACAATGGACATTGAATAATAATTCAATAGCTGTTTTCAAAGTCGACACTGCTGCTATATTGAATCATGTAATGCAGGCGAGACTGCCTGAGGCGTTCCACTTGTTTTACTTTGGCTTTGATTTTCATTACACCTTTCCTTCAGATTTTTACACCTGTAGAGGCTAATGTAGAACAAAAAATATAACTGAAAACAAACCTGATTCACTGTTTTGCTCCAGGCTATCATTTGTTCGAATGGTTTGTGACAGATTCAGGAACCCATTTGATACTTGATAAATTCTTGTTGATGATCAGCTGTGATTCTGGTCATTCTGATTTCGGATTGATGATATTGACTTGCCAGATGCCTCATCATAGGTCAATGACCAGTGATTTGAATCTTGCCTTCCATCAGTCAGTGACCACTGGTTAAATAGTTTGGCCACAGTTTAACAGGTGCATTAATATGTGATAGGAAACATTCATTTTTGGGCTATTTTGTAATAGTGCCTATCGCCATAAAGCATATTTCTCATTCATCAAGTTATTCATTGTATACATGTACATGTATGTGTGTAGTTTCTACATTTGTGACTTAATGTTTAGGTTAAGTTCTTTCCCAGTTTTAGCTTATCCATATTAACAACATTAACATAGTTATAGATCAATTTGTACATTATAAGGGAATGTACCATGTACAGGTGTAAGAGATGATTGCTCATACAACAAGCCCTTCAATTTAATAAACGTGAAGAATTAAAATTCAGTTGGAATAACTTTTTTGGGTTTATTTTACTAGAGGATAGTGTTTTACTTGTAAATATATTTTCTTTTCTGGTAAAAGATGTCTCTTGAACAAAATTCATGTCACATTTGTTAGTCATATTTAAGGACCTCTGTGGATAAATCTTGAAACTGATACTTAGCATATACCTTATAAGTGATAGATTGTAAGACTGAATATATGTACCTCTTGATATTACAGGGAAATGGCAACCCAGTGATATTTTCCCATTCTATTTCAAATAAATTAGAACAACCTCAGGATGAAAGTTTCAGCACCTTGAGCACATAATCAATGTGGATTTGGCGCTTTAGAATTACTCTATATTATTATCATTAAATAATTATTCTGACTGTAGGTTATCTTCTAATTTCCTGACAGAAAACATGGTGATTGTAGACCTTGCCGGAAGGGGGCTGAAGAAGCTTGAGTCCCTGCCCACGTCAGAGACCCACGCAACATGCACAACCCTTATACTGGATCATAATGGACTATCACGCATTGACAATCTTCAGGAATTCAAGAACCTTCAACAGGTATGGATATTACCATGATGCTACTTGTCAGGTCTTAGCCTGGAAAATTTAGTTTTATAGATTGAAGTTCGCGGGCATGCTTCATAAAGGACTTGGTGGACATTTAATCTGACAAATCTTGTTCAATCCAACAGTTGCCATAGTAAAAGTTATTTTGAAAATCAAGAAAAGTTGTCATATCCGACGATTTCTCAGACAAAGATATTGATGAAACACTTCAGTAGGATTTTCTTTGTGCCTTTCAGTATTTTTTAAAATTTTTCATACCATGTTTCGATGGAGCTTGGTAAAAAACTTTCTCAACCAAAATTTGGTGTATTCAATGAAATTGAATATATTGCAGATACAATGTACATGTAATACACCCACTTGTTCTTAATTGCCGTCTGCAAGTCTTCAAAGAAAGGGAATCCTGCAAGATGTTGAATATTTCTTTGGTATTACAACTGCCGATGGGTTTACACCCTCTTCCACAACTTTCTTTTTGGTCTCACATGGACTAATCCTACCTCGTTTCCAATCAGTTTGTCAACCTTACAATTGGTCTAATATTCATTTAGCATCATACTGCTTTGTTTAATTTACAATTTAATAGGTTATACCCATTTCATTAGATATCCACTTTGCCTAACACCATTTTAGCCTACATGTATGGTTAGTTAAATTGTGAATAACCCAAATTTTGATTTGACAAGATTCAAAATGAATAAAATAAAATGAAGTGGAAAGTTGACAAATTAGTCATTAGACTGATTGATGACTTGAAAGTGGGTATTAGACAAAAACTAACAGCAATTACCAAAGTTGATAGTAGACCAAACAGGTTTAGCCAGTAAAATAACCATTTGTAGACCAAGTACATTCTTATCTTGTTGCTTGTCTTCCTGGACAGCTGTCAATTGGGCACAATCGTTTGGTGCGTATGAACGGAATCTCAAGGCTGCCAACCATCAGAGTCCTCAACTTGCCGAACAACAGTATCCAGACCATAGAAGGTCTGAGGGACCTTCCAGAACTTGAATGGCTAAATCTGTCAGGAAACAGTATCAAGGTACAGTAATGGTGGTAAAACTTTTTCCCCTTCATCTTGGATAAGACCAAGAAATAAAGGATCTGATAATGAATCAATTAAAATTTGGTTTAATAGCTATTTCTCCTCTAGATATTGGCACATTATTAGACTTTAACTGCTGAATCTTAAACCTTGACACCAACCCCTATCCACATTGTAATGACCCTAAACCCTACCAACCTCATACACAGTACTTCACTCAACATCTTTAGGGAAATTAGAGAAACAGTTTGCAAGGTCAACTGTAAGATCAGCAATATTGTTGTACATGGCAAATAAATTTACTACCAGTCTTTAAGACTTTGAATTCTTGAATTATGGGTTACCAATATTCTTGACAAAATCATCCCAACTTTGAAGGTAACATAGTGCAGGGGGCTGTTTCATGAAGCTGTTCATAAGTTAAGAGCGACTGGTGAACCTTTCTTATGCGCTAAGCCATCACCAATGAACATTCTAGTGTAGACCATTTACCACACGAAAGGATCACCAGTCATTCTCAAAGTCGCTCTTAAAGGGGAATGAAACCTTTGGAACAAATATGCTTTTGTAGAAACAGAAAAATTTAACAATAAGAATACAGGAAGTTTGAGAAAAATCGGTCAAATAGTGAGAAAGTTATGAGCATTTGAATATTGCAATCACTAATGCTATGGAGATCCTCATATTGGCAATGCGACAAGGATGTGTGATGTCACTGATGAACAACTTTCCCTTTGGTGGACTATAGAATACCCTCAAAATGACTCTTTGCTTTTTCTTATGATGATACAAACTCTTTATCCATGATGTATTCTTAAAACATATGTATTACATGCCCTCATGTAGAAAGAGCAGTATGATTTATGGATAGATGTGATAAAAGAGGCAATTCAAGTGAAATATATAATAAAGTAATGGGGAGAGTTGTTCACAAGTGACATCACACATCTTTGTCGCATTGCCAATTTGCAATCTCCATAGCATTAGTGATCGCAATATTCAAATGCTCATAACTTTCTCATTATTTGTCGGATTTTTCTCAAACTTTCGTTGATCTGTTTCTTTGATTTTTCTGTTTTCACACAAGCTATCTTGTTCCAATGGTTTCATTCTCCTTTAACTTGCGAACAGCTTTATGAAACACTCAGCAGGAATCCTGCTAGAAGCTTTTCTTTACAAATCACCACAGTCACCAGAGACAAAATAACGGGGACTGCAGGAAAGGTGCAATGGAAAGACACATTGCAGCCTTATAGCTTGATTCCTGCTATAAAAGATACGGCACAGACTTTTGAAAAGTTGCCTAACAATGGTGGTTTATTTGAGAAATCATGTTAGCTTTAAGTCTGTCGTTTGCAGGTTTGTCAGAGATTGAATGGAGTTTCCAATACACATGTATGGCTACAGCATGTAGATGGTCAGAGGGCTGAGAGGCCTCCCAAAATGTTTGTGACGTAATCTGTCTGGGTATAATACATACAGGAAGCTGTTTGTAATTGGGTCTTTGTTGGTGACAAAGCATGCAGGTCCAGGAGTCTGGATGCCTAGCCTGTGATAACTTTGAATAAAATCTGTTGGAAATCCATTGTTGTTAGCCAGGAAAAGGAAAAAGGTCCTTGTCCGTGGCAGAAAGGACCTTTGATAGTACTTTTCATATATTTATGACATTTCAAGAGGCAAATTCATTAAATTTGTGCTTTAAAGGAAGGAAAATACCCAGAAAAATATCTGTTATTCAGACATTCTCCAAAGAAATGGGGCTTAGAGATACTGTGTAGGCCTACGTGTATACTAGGAATCCTGAAGAAGCAAATTCCATTGGGCTAGTCATCCATAAGTGAAAGATTGTTCATCCCACAAATTCTTTGAGAGTTGAACATGCTATTAAAAGCCAGCAGCAAAGAATGATCTTCATCATCTTTTTATTGTACTTAATGTTTTCAATTTTCATATGTTAAGGACTATTACAGAATTTGGTCCGCATGAAGTTTTACACACAGTAAAAGATGTATGGCTGTGTCCACCTTTACATCCACACAAGGAAAAGGACAGAGTTCATAACTGGACGATGACATGCAGAAATAATTCAGCAATGGTTGCATGGCAGTTCCATGCACAGTAGTCCTGCAAACTCTCCTTTGTCTCTCGTAATCCATTTGAATAACACTTGGCAAGCGAACTCAAAGCGATAGCAGTGTGGTTTGTACGTAATGACGACATGAAGAGCGCATGAATAGATGACGAGTTGTGCTTGATCCCCCTTATCAGCTAGACTCAGCCCTGCTAGGAGCTGAGTGATGGCTCCTTCCTGCCTCCATCTGTTTTTTTCTCTCTCTCCTTTCTCCCTTTTTTCTCACTCTCTCTCCTTTCTCTACTTTCTCAATGTCCCTCCTGTACATTTCTCAGTCTTTGCTTCTCTCTTGCTCCGTCTCTCTTTTTCTCTTTCTCCCTTTATCTTTTCCTTTTTTCCTCTTTTCTCTTTCTAATTTCATCTTTTCCTCTCTATTTTACATGTACACTATTTTGTTATCTCTCTCTCAGTTTATCTTCACTTATAGCCCTATTTCTATGTATCTTTCAGTCTCTCATTCTCTCTTGCTCCATTTTCTCTGTCTCTTCCTCCTCTCCTTCTTTCCCTTGTCTGTATGTACAGTAGGCCTGCATTATTATAAGGTTTCTGTTGTTTATACATGTAGTGTATAAACAACAGAAAAACACTACAATGTAGAGCCAAGTTAGAGAGACTATGACCTTGTCTATTACCTTCCTATTATAATTATGTAGTTGATTAAAGTGGGAAAATGTGAGTTAATTATTGGAAGAGAATGAAAAGAACTTTTGCATACACACAGGCCCGTATTCTGAACTCGGGTTTAACCTAGACAGTGGTATAACTCTGCTAAATTATGGGAATCCAAACATGTCAAAATTTGTTCACATGGTTTGTTTCTTTTGTTTACTGAGCTGCTAAATTCTTTAATGGTGAAGACAGTTATCTTACTTAGCCTTCCCAAACAGTTCAGAATGATATCAGAGTCAAATGAGCTGGTACTATTAGAGATTCATGTCGCGATTTGCTATCCATAGTTAAACCACAATTTAAGACCAGAGTCTATATTAAACCCGACTTAAGAATACGGGCCACTGTATTCTGTTATCAGATACATAGACATTGAAAGTTGTTCAGGACAAGCCAGTCATGACAAGGCAAGCCCAGACTATGAAACATATTAGGCATTAATATTACAAAATAGAGTGACCTGATACTTCGTCATATAGCAGTTGAATACATTATGTACCATTATATGTGCATATAGCAGTGAGCCGAACCCTGCTACTCTACTTTCATTGATTTAAAGCTTGTGATAGTTTTGGTAAATCCACCAAAATGCACCTATCACTATTCCAATTCATTGCTAGCTAATATGAATGGATATGCCCTATAACAGTTATGATGTGGAGGATATGAAATGAAAATGTGTTTTACAGGATAAATTTTGCGATTTTACATGGAAATTTAACTTGATCGTGTCACCCGATCAAATTAAAATATCTGTGTGTTTTTGTCTTTCAATTAAATCCTATTCCAAATCATGGAATGGGCTGAAACTTTCAAGATATGTTCTTTGTCTGTAACTTTTGGATATCTAATCACTAAATTTATAAGATAAGTGCTTGAATGCCCATTTTTTAATTTAAAACAAGCATCGCCGAGAGAGGGCGCTATATATCCAAGATTTGAATATTTGAAATTTTCTCAGAGAAATGCAGTTGGAAAAATATCTAACGGTCTCTACGCTTCAGTATTAAAGACTGTCATATTAGATGATATTCGATTATCAATCACATTATTGACCCTTTACCAAAGCTATACACAGGCTATAAGGATACATTTACACATAGTTTTTCTATATCTGTCTGCTGGCTAATTGAAATATGATCTGGGAGTACTGCTATTCTCAGAAACCTTCATCCATTCAGTCAGGTGCCTGCTACGCACTGTATTTTTGTGGTGATTGTTACACTTTAATAAGAATTTATAAGAAGCCGCTTGAAGGAAGGAAGGGGGAAATTGGCGAGGTCAGAAGCAGAGCTCAACAACCCTAGGCTAAAACCCTATCTGACAGTGTGACCTGCAAGCATGCAATTTACTGTATAAATTAATTTGTCTCCAAGGTATATAGTGATATTGACAAGAAGAAGGATACACTTTTATAAAGCGAAAAGGGTAAAAAGTTACGATTTATATTGGTCTTTCCTACATACCTGTATTAAAGGCAGTATTTTTGCTTTGAGTATTAACAGTGAAAGTTGGGAATCAATTGAATACTTAAATTTTATAAACAATTTTGGTCATATCAGAAAAGATTTCAACAGTTCTATACAGTATTCAAGATGAAAATGAAATCTTTTTGGAAAAGAAATCCTGTGTAGTAGTTAAAATAAAATACCGGTATTAACATTAAAAAAATAAATGCATAGCAAATTGCAATATTATACCAGGGTTTTTTTTTTTAATGAAAGAAATTGTATGGTCACTTAACTTTGGGAATAATCCTTGAGATTAAATTACTTTAAAAAAGGCAACTCAAATCAGCAAAACAATTTCTTTCAGAATTGGATGCCAAATGACAGCCATGGCAATAAAATTCAAAGTTTGTGATACAGTGAGTTATACATCAAAATCCAAATAAGTGAGCTTATCAAAGATTTTTGCAAGTTTTTAGCTTCTAAAAGCATAGTGTGGCATCGTTATACAACCTAAAGCAAATACAAGCTTCCAATTGCAGACTTTTCATTATTTTTTCCTGATTTGGGGGAACGATTGATGCTTGTACCAAAGGATACAATGCAGTGTACAATGGTTTTATTGATTCAGTGACTAAAGTTGGTGTAGAAAGGGAATTGGTGAGCAGTGAGAAGGGTGCAGGGATAAAACATACCAAATTTATTCATTATTTATTTATTTCGTTTTGTTTACCCAGGGTAACCCCATCAGTGGACTAAGCACTGTTTTTCTTGGGGGCCCTGCATACAAATATCAAATACATACATATATTAACAAGTACAAACAATGAAAAGATATAAAACAAGGAAGAAAATATGTTCTTAGACAAGCAACCTGCAGGACACACACACATACCTACTAAAATAATGTGTGTATGTTGAACAAAATTTAACATAAATACATTGTGCATAAGCAAATCTAGACAATTATATATTCCCTATGATTATTGATTAATTTTATGTTTAAATACTTGATTGCTTGTCCCTGGAACCAGCCAGATCGGGGTAGTTATTTTAATTCAGCAGTTTCTCGCTCTCCAATAATGAATTTCATTTTCTCTTAAGTTAAATCAGAAGCCCAGATAAACAAATTAATACTAGTGTACATCGTGGTATAGTAGTACAAACCTGTAGCAATTTACTAATCTCCAGTACATCTTATGCACATGGCACAAACTTTTTAAACTTTTTTTTTTGCATTTTTTATGACTGATTTATTTGATTTTACATGGCACAAACTTGGTATAAATACAACAGTATCTGCAATTACAACTCCATGGGCCCATTTCATCATACTTTTTATAATAACAAATTTGCAATTTACAGTTTAAAGCTACTGAAACTGTTCAAGTTGATTGGCTAATTGTAAACTTGTTTTAGAAATTGTTTATAATCTGTTGTTGTAACAAGTCTTTATGAAATTGGACCCAGGATAATTGTTGCAATTTTTGACATTGTCTACTGCCAATTTTCTATGACCACAGAGCAAACTGTGGTTAATACAAGCTTGAATGAAAACGGAAATTAGCTAAGCCAGCTGGAGCTCTGTAGAATTGAGCTGAAAATCTAGTATGGCATGTGACCTGGAACACTGCAATACTCAATTTGCACCTTTGCAGTGCAACCTGATTTTGGGAGGTGGGAAGGGGGGGGGGGTATGTCTGCATTAAGAATAAAGGTTGTACACTGAACTTCAGTATTGAGATGTGCTCAAACTGATTACATGGACATGTGCAAATGATCTCTAAATTTCACTCTCACTTTGTGAAGTGTAATGCAAAGTTAAGTGAAACGGCCATTACATGTAGTTTCAGAGATTCTTTTTTTATATTTTGAGAACTTATGGTGTTGGGTTATATCACTGCACTTATGTAGCATTGGCAAAGCTTGTCAAGTTTCAACAAAGAGCTGATCACATCCTGAAAGCTTTGATTGAAGATTCTGTACAGTGTTTGAAGATCAAATACAGGTATAAGCTCTAGGGATATGCATCCATACTCACACATACATTGTTGTAGGTGTTTTGAGATAAAGAGCATAGCACAGTAGCAATAAACTGCCACAGATTTCCAAAGCTAAACACAACTGTTTGCTGACTGGATATTTAAGATGGCTCACAATTTTCACTTTTTTATTCACAAATTTTCAATTACTATACAAGATACCTATATTTGGGGCACCTGCCCAACTAACACATGAATAGCCCCGTTTATTTACATTATTCTTCTATGACGTTTGACCCGTAGAGTATTGACCATCTCAGCAGTAACCTGAAGCTACGTCACCTTGACCTGTCGGACAACAGCGTCTCGTCGATCATGGACATCTCGATGCTCAGCAACCTTAAGGTGGGTATTGAACCTCTAACCTTGCAGTATGACACTTGCATAGGCTCAGTGTATGGTGATGTTTGTGTTCTGTTGCAGCATAGACCAAATTACCTTTTTCACTGTCCAGGGGGTGGTGTTCACTGTTTTAGACATTTCTTTTTTGATTCAGAACAACTTCAATATATAGAAATGCAACTGGGCGTTGTGGCATGCTCATGTTATCCAAGCTACATGGGGATGTTATGAAGAGCTGGTGAGATTAAATGTCAAGCCCAAACATAGAAAGGTCATATTGATTCTCTTCTAAAAAGTCAATCACACACAGACATGCAGAGGGATTCTCTTCCTTTTGTGTGCTGTGAGAGGACTGTATTAAATCATTTTAATGGGTTCTATCTTGTAAAGTTTATTTTAAAAAAGGCAGTTGATGCAAATTAATCACAACTCTAGAAAACCAATCATGCCATAATTTGTCATCCAGAACCCATGCATGTATGCATTCAAAGATGTAAAGGAAAATCCTATATTACAGTTCACAATACTTGTAAATGGCTACTCTGTCAGTATTTATGTTGAAGAATAGATTTAATTGTAAAGTTGCTCATAACATATGGCCTGTGGTGGATTGCCATATGTATAGTAGCATTGTTAAATGATCAATTCACTAATCTGTTGATATTGTATTTTAATGAATCGTTTCCTTTATGTTGTTTTGTTTCCAGACATTACTTCTCCATGGCAACATCCTAACGACGCTACGCAGTATACCCAGCTGCATACCACACTCACTTGAGATCCTCTCACTCGCAGAGAATGAGATATCAGATCTCACAGAGGTAGGGTTATCATACTGTAGAATAACAGATGAAAGTGTTTATGCTATTACAGTTCTTGAATATGTATTCTGAAGTTGATTGTATTCTGAAGTCAGTTTAAATTGGGCCAGAGTTTATCTCTGTCTTAGAATTATGGGAAGCAAAAAATATAAAAATGCTGTTAAAGGACAAATTCACCCCAACAAAAAACTGATTTTAATAGAAAATGAAAAATCAAACAAGTATAACACTGAAAATTTCATCAAAATTGGATGTAAAATAAGAAAGTAATGACATTTTAAAGTTTCGCCTCATTTCTGAAAAGAGTTATATGGACATCCTGTTCGGTATGCAAATGAGGGGACCGATGACATCACCCACTCACTATTTCTTTTTTATTTTATTATATGAAATATGAAATACTTTGATTTTCTTATCATTGTCATGTGAAACAAAGTTTCATTCCTCCCTGAACACGTGGAATTCAATTTTCTTAACATTTTGTGGTTCAAGCAAAATTGTCAAATTCGTAAAAATTGATATATTGTTTAATTTAAACAATAAAAAACAAAAAAATAGTGAGTTAGTGCTGCAGCCGAACCGAACGGAAGTTCGCCGAACTTGGCACTTCCGAACCGGACCGAACACAAAGGCCTGGTTCGGAAGTTCGGTAAAAAAAAAGTATGTTAATATGCAATAAGATGACTACATAGATTTAAGTATAAAATTATTTTAAAAAGTATTGGTTAGTGATTGTGCACAAAGAGAATTCCACTCAATATATTTTTAAAATCCACAATGATAGCTCCCATCTCGTCTTTGAATGAACTGTTATCAACTTAAGAATATTTTATAAACGTAAATATGTTTTTTCTTGATAAAATGAGGGGACATTTTGAAGCTAAACTCGGTATAAAAGTGTGGTGTAATTACGTATTGCCGTAATTGATCGTGATCGTAATCGGACCTAATCATTTTGTATTTAATAAAGAAAAAGAACCAGACATAAATTCATTCCTCGTAAATGACAAAGTATGACAGTTTCGGTCTCGTGTTTGATTAAATTTTTATCATTTTCAATTTTTTTTATAAACATGAATATATTTTTTCCTTAAAAAATGTGGGGACATTTTAAGCTTAACTCCGTTAAAAAGTGTAGTTGAATTACGTATTGCTGTAATCGGACGTACATTTAATTGTTTTGTATTTAAAAAAGAAAAAGACAAGACATAAATTAATTCCTTGTGACTGACAAAGTAATGGTAAAGTATATATATTCCACCTTCTGAAATTTCCATATTAATATAAGATAAATAAATAAGAGATGAAGGAATGAGGGTGAAAAAACAGAAAAGATAAAAATTCAAACCAAATCAACGCATGTTCCCTGATCGATGTTCCGGAAATGGTTGGTAAGGAAAGTTGAAACAGGAAGTCCAAACAACCTGCTCTCGGTTGCTATTATACAGGTAAAATTCGTATTCCGAACTTGAAACGTTTTTCCGTCAATATTTTCTTAAAAGTGGTTTAATCTGGTCAATTACTGAAAATGAAATGATAAAGTATCAGTTCCGTCTTAGTTCTGACGATCAACGCCGAGTGATTTCACAACAGTAAAATACACAGTACAGTCCCATGTACTCATTTTCGTGTTGGAAATATGTTTGAAGTCACGTAGCGTCGATCTTTCTGGACCAAGAATGGACTGATATTTTATCTTTTTAAAGTAATTCATTGACCAGATTTTACCACTTTTCAGAAAATAGGGACTTTCTAAAACACTCATATTCTTTGGAATGTGAATTTTACCGGTATAATAACATTTGAGTGGAGGTTGTTTTTCTACTGTTTCGACATTCCCGATCAACACTTTCTAATTTGAGAAGCTGCGTTGGCAATGACATCGTAATCGATCATGATCATAGCTACATGAAATAATCATGAAAAAAAAATATTCTGATCTTTGTAATTCTGTTTCTGTCCTGATTCTCTCGTTATCAATATTTTTTTCTTTTGATTTTTTTTAATTTTCATTTTAAAAATGAAAGTAGAAATGACTTATTTTTTTGTTTAAAGATTAAAACAAAAGAAAGTTCAACAATTTTCATAACTATTCTTTTTAGAAACAAAATTTATTATAAATATATGACAGATCATCCGATAGATTACTTGTTAGTGGGTCGGCGATCTTTATTTTTTATATGTTAAAATTAATTTGGCATTTATTGCCGAACCCCGAACCGAACCAAAGTTCGGAAAAAAATTGCCGAACCGAACCCGAACATGCCGCCTGACTTGCAGCACTAGAGTGAGTGACATCAACTCCTTCATTTGCATATCACTGAGTTGAGCATAGAACTGTTTAGTGAAAAATAAGCGAAACTTTAAAATGTCATAATTTTCTCATTTTACATCCGATTTTGATGAAATTTTCAGCGTTATTCATGTTTGATTTTTCTCTATTTATTTAAATCAACTTTTTTTTCTGGGGTGGACTTGACCTTTAAAGTTTTATTTTTATTATGTTTCCTATATTGTTTCCCCATGCTTTAATGGCGAAGAAAACTATTTTGCACATTATCCACAGACAGTCGGGAATGGATCGAGCATCATATTTGCTGACCAATGGAACCTCTACTCGTAGAGACAAGTGTCACGATCAGCTATCCCTCTTAACCACTTAGACCAGAGTTAAATACGTGCCCTTTGTTTAGCCGCCCTTTAGAATTACATGAATGTATTATCTTTAAAATTGTGAGACACACAACATGCAATTTCATAATAGTGATTAAGATATTAGATCCCCATTCAATCATAAATCTATACTTTATATATGCAATACATGTACATCAAAATTATCTGTGTGAGATACTATCTACACTTTTTATGTGAGTGTAGAACAAATTTTGTGACATTTACGCGAAGCAGTGTACATACATGTATTCTTTTGAACTTGTGTTTGTATGCATTCGTATGCATGTTAGAAACAGTGTATTGCTGCTAATCCATGTTTGATGACTGACTGACTGCTGCTACATTGGTGTATGCCCATATCAGTTCGTAAAGATCATATACTTGTGAGTGGCAGGCAGATTGTTTTCCCTAGAAACTAGCAAGATCAATAAGCCCATTCTAGGCCCGGTGACACTAAGCTTAGCATTTGATCTTAGGGCTTATTTTTATGTTTGATTGCATTAATTATTATTTGCAATCAGTTATCCAAATCAACTATGCGATCAGTTGCTAAGTTTTGTGTTACAGAGCCCTGAAGCTCTTTTTTGGTGATGGCCTTGATTATAATTCCGGATATCATCATGCATGTTTCAGTTGTATGTATTAATCATTCACACATCCATGATATTTGAGCTCAAAGATCATCTTTAGAAATAAGTTTACTCATTATTTTGCTCTAAAATCTACTTGAACCCTCTTTATAGTACAGATATATATAACAGTTATGCAAAAATGTTATTACAGATGATAAAATGTATGTTTTAGCATCGTACACTGTACTTCATAACTGCAAATAATGCACAGTCATCAGTAACATGCTAGTGTAGTGTTTCATTACATATTATTATTCTTTCTTTTTTAATGTAGGTATCCTTCACAGCATAGATTTACTGATGCTCAACTATGATTTTTGGCTAGTATCTCCCCCATCCCCTCCTGAAGAAAAATCGTGTTCACCTTGATAGATTTTTTTTCCTTAAAGAAACCCACCAAACAACCGGGCACAAAATGAAGTTACATTATTTCACTGAGTATGATATGGCCTATTGGGCACATACATGTATAATTTTAAACTTTATTGAATAACTTAACAAAGCAGACCTTCCATTTTTAATCCTCCCTTCCATACATTTCTCACCTGAATGACGTGGCGACCTTCATGTTATTTAGTTGAGATTATCATGATATCCTTTCTTTGCCAAGATATTGTTCAAGCATAATCCATACAGTGTTTGTGACTCATCATCATATTCTCTTGGAATTATTTGAGACTTAATTGTGTACATTTCCTTTTTTGTCTTCATGTACATGTCACATACACTTAATCTATTATTATTCACACTTTTTCATTTTAATTCAATTCAGTTCATTTGTTTTCCATTAAAAACCTTGAGTTATAACCCCGAGAAAAGTGTAACTTGCGAAGATGGGGCCCTGTTCAAAGATAAACAAACACGTTTGCATCACTTGTTCAGTTATTTCAAATTGAAGGTTCAGAATAAAATATGGAAATTGATTCTCACAAGTGCAGAGAGAAAAAAACCCCACCAAATTCAAACATAACAGACAAGCAAACTACTCAGTTTGAGTTTGAATTTATTTATACTTCAGATCATATGATTGATTTTTACAGTTAATTATAAATCAGTGAAAAATATTAAAACATTTATAGAAAGAAAAATAAACATGCGCATATTTATGATTGAAAGGGCCTGTCACCATGATCATTACTTGATGACAATGGCAGTTTTGCCATCGAGAATCAAGTAATTATTTCTTGTATGTGTATATATTCAAAGAAATGGACATTAGAAACTATTGTGTCCCTTCATATGTACGGTGTAAACTTACTACTTTAGACTAGGCCTCTTTTAGACACACTACTAATTGAAAGAGTCTGTCTGATAAGTAGACCCCCTCATTCATAATTCCATGATTTGGCATATTGTATACTAGTCATCGTATGGATTTCTGTACTTATTGACCTTACTGTCACCTTCATAGCCTATCAGTAATCAGTATGAAGATCAGAAACATACAGTATTTAATTTGTTTTTCCTGACACGCTCTGCACATGTAGTAATAAAAACCTAATGTGCATATATTTGTATACATGTTTGTGTGTGCTTATTTTTCACAGCTTTGAATGAACACTATAGTGTGTTGTGTGTACACGTACAGTATGTTCATGAAGGCATTTATATTTCTTGGATTACATTAATCTAATGCCACCCACGGCAATGCCATAGATGTTCTATTGATGGCCATAGTGCTTTATCTCATTTCCCTTGGAGAGTGTGGCGCCCTTTAAAAAAAACGTTTTCCATGTGTGTATTTGAATAAAAATCTGCCCTTTGAAAAGTTGCTCCGCCCTTCAAATATTGTAGGGTCTGATATTAAGTCGACATACAGCACACTAGGGGTATACAATGTAGTGTATATTTGATGATCTTTGTCATGAAGATGGTGGCAAGTACAGCATGCAACAAAACTGTCCAACATCCCCCTCTTGAATCTCGGGGAATGAATACCTTTTTAATCTTGAAATTTATTTGTCTGTTCTCATCCTCAGGTGTCATATCTCTCTTGTCTAAATAGTCTACAGCAGCTGTCTGTCATGAACAACCCCTGCGTTCTCATGGCCACACCCTGCTCATCCAATGCGTATCCTTTTCACATTCAATCCTATGACTGCTAATGATAATTATAAACTTGCTATGTGTTATTGTTATCATTATCTTCCTCATCATCATCGCCATCATCATCATCATCATCATTGCCATCATTATTATCATCATCATTGTCATCATTGCTAACATCAACATTATATTCATCATCAATTCATTATCATCATCATCATCCTCATCATCATTATTGCCTTCATCATCATTATCGTCATCACATCATCATCATAAATTCGTTATCATCATCATCTGCATCTGTTTGGCAGTGTAGGATGTCCTGTGAAGTTCCCAGTCATAGACATTTGTGCAATAGAGTCTACTCAAGGGGGACGTAGATGTCAGATGATTACAAAATGCTTGACAGAAAATATTCTAAACTGTGATTAGATTCAAATACATAGCAGTAAGCATGATTATAATCTTGCCTTATACAGAGCACCGAAGTGTGATGTCATTAAAAAACAACAGATTTTGCTTTTTATTTTTGTCAGTTTTCCCATTTTTATTTGATATCCTAGAGGAGCATGATGAAGAACATCCACAGTCTGCATGTATATTAAATATCTGATAGGAAATGCTTCGACCCAGGCCAATGGTACATTTATTTCAGTGGGGCAAATTATATGGTCATATCTTGGGCCCTGTTGAGCTGATTCCTACCAAATTTGGGCTGTGGATATACATGTATATTCCATTATGCTCTACTGAGATATTAAATAAAACAAGATGACATCCAAATTAAGAAAAAAAATTAAGCATTGTCACAATGCTACTATGTAATTGAATAATTATTACCTTCACTATGATAACATCCCTAGTTGCCCATCTACAAGCCACATATCTATTCTTTTATAATCGTTCCCGTACTGAATGTCCAACCCTGTATACAAACGACATGTGATGGTTAGGTGTGCCGTCAAAGCGCATTTCATTTCATAATTCTTGTCTATTTCAGACAGATTAATATGCACTGCTTAGAGGATACTTTTCAACTGAAAAATCATCAGGTTTTATCAGATTTAAGATAAGAGTTTTTTCATGGATGAAATTACACTCAATTCTTGTTTACTCTGATTGAATAAGGTCAATAGAAATGCCTCTTAAAAAAAGTGAATACCATATAATAAGTAAATAAAAAAAGACTTCAAATCATACCTACATTTAAAATTAAAATTGAATTAAAAAAATGGATATATGGATAAATGTAAGAATACTAGTTTTGAAGTCTGTGCAGTCTATACAGTGTATATTTGCTCAAGGCTTTTTCTTGTTAGAATATTGTTTTCTTTCTCCATAAGGACCAATTTCACAAGGCTTACCGCTACATGGTAACATAGAAAATATAAGCCTACCTTAGGAATGTTGGTCGTGATAGCTTTAATACAATTACCGTTACTTTTTATGGTCTAACTTCTTGATGAAACAGGCAATAGGTTTTATAATTGTTTAATTTTTCCTTTGATTAGGTAAAAAAATTACTTTGTGAATAAGTGGGTTTCATGCCAACATAAGATGCAAATTAGTCCCTCCTCCTTCAATTCATCTTGCATCTTCCATGACTGTCCCTCCCTCGGCCCAGCTTATTCCCCAAAGATGATGGCTGCTTAGCAACCAATCTTGATACAGGAAAGTCATCCCCCACCCCCATCCCCGAGTTAATTAGAGGGGAGTTCCGTCTTGCTTGTAAACTCGTATCCCACACAGTGAAATGCAACCTCAATTCAATCAAGGTGTATTGAGGCCTGGATTGGAGTAGAGTTATGCTGACATCCTATTGAAATTCAATGCATCAAAAAATATATCAACCAAACATCTTCACATTAAAAAAAAATAAAAAGTGTAATGTGCAAGTTCACTGGAAATATCATCCTTCATTCCTTCCCAAATTTAGCTAATGCCAGGAGTTCAGTCTTACATGTATTATGTTATTATGATACAGCAAGCTCATAATCTAAATGGTAGGCAGGCAGGCAGGCAGGGGGTGCAACTATTGCCTTTGCTTTTACGAGTCTGATGCTGTTACACACGAAATTCAGCGAGACTTCAGACAGTGAAGCAGCCACTCCCTGTACACTCTCTTCATGCTTCATAGTCATTGTTTTCCTTGTATCTCTGAATGTCTGATGGCAGTTTCTGTATGAAAAAAACCTGCATCATACAGTAGTCAATAAGATGAAAACAACGGCTGATGTAAGACGAGAATGTATACATGTACATGTAGGCCGTGGTTGTACCCATTGTAGTCTTGATGTATCAGACTCATTGCTTAAGTTAAGTGTAACAGCAAAGATACACCTGTTACTGCAGTTTCCGCCTAGACTATAGGCTATGATACAGCTTGCATGGATTTCCTTTGGGTGAAAAGATTGGTCAAATACATGTACATCTGGATTTTTGCATTTTTGTGAATAAGGTAGATGAATCAGAGAGAATTAATCCTCTGGAGATATTAATAATTCAGTTTCTATATATGCATAGAACAGTGCATTGTCATACATGTACATGTATGCGCCTCATCCATTTTCAAGCCTGTATAATTCATTCCATCCCTGCCTGTCTTCATTTCAATTGGTCACGTAACAGATCTAGGCATGGCCCCAGGAAAATATGATGAAACACTATTTTCTCTGGAAAAGGGCAACGTCATTGAATGCCATCTCTTCAACGTTTTGTTGCTTTACACAGAAATGTAGAAAAGGCTGAAGTGATTGACAAAAGGATGACGGTAGCATGCTACTTGAATGTCTCATGGGACAAAACTGTGAGGCTAGAATGATAGAACTTCTTGGCTGCTTACCAGAAGATACATTTTGTATTCCACTAATATACTGTGCATGTAGGGATGTTCATCAGGGGCCCGTCTTAATAAGAGTTGCGATTGGTTCCGAACAATCACAACTATGGACGGCCAGCAATGTCAGCATCCATTATGCATGTTCGTTCAAGATATTTTTTAACTATGATGAATGTTCTTGCATTCATTGTTTATTTGAAAATTCACTGTGCTTCTCTTCGTTTACAAAGGACATTATGCAAATTTCCTGTAGAAACAAATTATGACACTGGTGGATTTCCATAGAGTTAGGATTGATTGGACCAATCATAACTCTTTGTAGATGGGGCCCTGGAGTAAAACAAATGCTGCGGGATGGGAATGAATATCATCCTGGAAATGCCTAAAAAAGAGTCCCTGAAATGCTGTGTCTGAACAGGCCTTTGAGATATGAATACATTTTAAATAGGCTTTGAATACTCAACTGCCTTGCACTGACGACCTTATTTTCGTCACATTGCTGCATTGTCTTATCTCAAACTTTGACATGTAGACGGAAGACAATGTGTAAAACTTGATTTTGCAAGGGCGCAGTCTTGAGCCAACACTGCATGACGTAAATGAGGTTTGGCATTGATCGCCACACTGTCTTTCTATTTTTAGCAGGGCTGTGGGGAGGAACATGTTCTGTGGAAAATCTCTGTGAAACTTTTCATTTTTTACATGTGTTATGGATAATATTTTCTTCTGTATTGATAATGCCTTGTTTTAGTATGCAACTTGATACCCAAGTTTAAACATAACTAGTTTTGCCTTTAATATGTACATGTAGCTGATTATGTAAAAAAAAATCCACAGTTTCATTTTTTTGCCATAGAGAGGTTCATATATTAAAAAATATATTAGAATTGTAGTTAAATATGCTGTTATTGTGGAGATTAGGGTTTAATTAAATTGTTGAGATTATTATGAGATTGGTTGCTATTAAGGTTTAACAAATCAAGGGAATATGAAAACATATTATTTGAATCAAGTAATCATTTGAATTTATACCAGATAAAATAAAATAAGAAATACTGTAAAAAATTATTTTAAAAGTTAAGAAATGGAACAAGAGAGTGGAGGTGCATGTCAGAAATGGAAATAATTTGAGTGGAAGGGGGGGGGTATTGCACATATGATTATTAAAAGCCAAAAGAAATTAGTTCAACGTGTCAAGTGTTACTGACGCAAGAGATAGATGAAACAAGATTGCCTTTGCTGCCTTCCCTTAAGAATCATTTAAAGAAAGTTACCATAGCAACGCAAGGAGGTAATTCCTGATGTAGAAGATCATATGTTTGAAACCATGCGATGAGCGCAGAGAGGAAAAGTCATGAAAACATTTAGACAAGAGAGTTTGTTGCTATGGATATGATGCATATTTACACCTGATACTTACGAGGGCTGATCAGCGGAAAAAGCAAACCCACACAGAGTTTTTAAGGTATCTATGACAGCCCCAAAGGCACTGTTCGGCTGAAGAGGTCTTCATTTTTGGAACAGTTGTGATGTTTGCAGAGATATCACAATGAGGGGGTTTGATTCATATAGAAAAATGAAAAAAAAACCAAAAACAGGTTGTACACATACAAATTTGGTGGATTTCTAACATGGCCTCTCTCTTGATGATCTTTTGTATTTATGTTTTTTATCATTCCTGTCCATATTACTTTTTGTAAAAATTGGTTCTTTCTTGCTATACACAGTAGTGATAATTTCAACTTCAATAATCTGCAGTTTACAATTATTCTTGGGATAGGGAACTACAAACAAGGATTGATTAAAGTTTGTTACAACTATTGATGTTAAAGACGATGCATACATGTACATCTCTATCTACAACTCTATTTATTTTATTTTTATCCTGCCCTATATTTTTTCTATTCCCCTCTCTTTCATTTCTGTGTCTATCACACTCTTTCTTTCCTTAATTTCTCTTCACTCTCTGTAATGACGATATTCATCTCTGCCCAACAGAATGTTGCTGCATTTTGATTTGCTTTTATATCTCCCCTTCCCCTCTAACTGCTCTCTATCTCTCTATCTTTCTGCGTCTGTTTTTATCGTGGTCTATCTCTCTCACCAGTCTAGATGTCTGTGCTCACGAGCGAGACCAGAAATCCCAATTACAGACACACCAGAGCAGATTAAATCCTAACCCAGAAAGGCACAACCATCTAAATGGATTTAGTTAATAAAGGGAGTAGTTATTTTTGGTTCATTACAAATGCAGCTTGACAGATACCATCAGTGCCTTCAGTGGTTGAAATAATTTGATTTCTGTTTCAGAAAGTAGACAAAGAGTATAATTCAGTTCAAGACACATACATGCAATGACCCATTGCATGTTCATGTATGTAAGTAGGAGTTGTTTTTAATTCCTCTATCATTCTTGTTCAAATAAATGGTACATGTTGCCAGAGTGAATGCCATATTGTGTTCACTTTTAAGACTTTGCCCCATTAAGAATGGGTTAATATGGCATGTGGACAGGTCAGGAGATGTTCTTTTTTTTTCCTTTGACCTTTTTACTGTCTGCAGAGTAGTAGATATTTAGAACGTTGATGCACTGTCAAATCTAAGACTTGACAATGAATGCACCAATTCAGGTATGAAATGAGTATTATCTTTTGAAATTATTTGTAGTTTCCAAAGAATTTCTTAACTCCAACTTCAGATCACCTTTCAACAGCGGGTTTGACTACAGGCCCTACATCGTCAATTGGTGTCCAACGCTACACATCCTAGACGGTTATGCAATCACACATAAAGAAAAGTAAGTACTAGAATATTTTTTTTGTCAAGAATGTTCCTAGGAAGTTACACCAGCTTTCATGATGGCAATGTGTATGCTGTTCTTCAAGAAGGCATGAACTAGATACTCTCCAATGGCAAAATTGTTGTAGTAGAAATATAGATTACAGAAGTGTGATGTCATCATAAAACAGAATTTGCATTTCTAATTTTATATCTATTGTCATATCTTGGAGTAGCATGATGAAAAACATCCACAGTCAGAATTTGGTAGGCATCAGTTTAACAGGGATCCGAGATACATGTATGACCAGATGAATACCTAATTAGCCTCATTTAGGTCTGTTGGCCTGGTTTTGTTGTTTAGGACCAGGCCAAAAGTAAATAAATGATTGACATGATTACTTTGGTACTGGTTCTCTATATGTCAGGGAAGCTACTGACCATGATGTCTTCATCATTCTGCAGACAAGCTCCTGTCAGTGACACAGAGCCTGCTTTATTTGATTTGGGTAATGACCTTGCACTTGTCCTTGTTCTTTGACTTTGGTAATTGACCAAAGGGTAGTTACTTGAAAAGCATGATTGTGTCATGAAACCAAAGTAAGTAGTGTTGGTGACGTAGCTGCGGTCGTTGTTCCTATGCAGTCATTGAACGTAATGCCATTTTTTTTTCAAGCCGAATTTGTCAGGGAATGTTTTTAGTGATGTCACTAGTGAAAAGGGAGTTTTAGATTGTGTGGATGAGAGCTGTATTCCAGTCCAATGATTCCAAGTATTAAACGTAGTCCAGTGGCTACATGGACAACAGGTGACAAGTTCTTAGATCACACTTAGGCTATGGAAAGTTGGCCTATGATGATGTTGCAGATTTGGAAACTGATGCATGATCTATTTGTAGGTTTGATAGAATTTTTGTTGCAATGTTCCAGATTTTAATTGTGGAAGATGAGAGGATGTGACAAATGCGCATTGTCCTAAGAGGAAGTCAACAGGTAATATAGTCCACTACATGTATGTTTAGGCCTGTATTCATAAAACCTAAAAATATCTAGTACTCACATGTATACTGTGGCCCATGTAGTAGGTGACGACTGGACTTGTGAGTATGGGCACTGATCTAAAAGCTTCCAGTCTTTTTGACAATCTTTGGTCAATGTCTTGGTTGCTTCTATACATAACTTTATGTGAAACCACGTTCCAAGTAGTCGTATGTCATAGGATATGGGTTTCCAAGATATTAACCACAGTGCAGTTGTATCATAAGACACAGAAGACCATGTTTCATGCTTCACAAGGCCTTATCACCATGGTCACTGTTTCTGCCAACAATGACTGCTAGACAAATGTCCATTGGTGTGTGTAACCACCTGTCAGAATGGTCATTTGTTCTTGGATCTTTGTATGTAAATGAGAAAACTACACAGCTAGCAGTTGTGACCAACAGGTGTCATGGAGTATGTGTCATAGAACGTACTGACCATTGCCTATTCTTAGTCACTGTTTCTTCAGACAGACCTGTAACAATGCTTGCACTGACTGCTGATCATTGTACACAGCACTGAAAGGACTTTCTATGTATAGGAAACTGACAGTTCTTCCCATTATGATTGATATTGGCTGCAATGAAAATGATTATCATTTGTAAAAATTGATGTCATTTGTCTAAGATACCTTGATAAGTTTGCTTTGGCTGTACTGACCCTTGATCTCTCATTTTTCAATATATCAGTTTGCCATGGGGTAGAGAGAAGTAATTTTATTTATGTTTAAGGAGCATTGCAGTATGCAATTAGACGTTGCTTGATCCTGGTGGATGTTTCATAAAGCTGTTTGTAAGTTATATGCGACTATACAAACAACAGGTGATCCTTTCTTAGAAACTAAATCAACACCTATGAAAATCTGGGTCCTGTAAGATAAAAGTTAGCGATTAATCGAACACTCAATTTTCATGAATGAGTGTACACTGTAGTCAATGGCATCAATCGTAGATGGGCTCCACGGCCCCTTAACACAAAGCTTAGCGATGAATAGCAAATATGAAAGAACGCTTCTGATTGGTTCCTGGTCAGTATTTTTAACTAAAATGTGAATGTAACATTGATTGGTCAGTTCATTTTGTGATTGATTGCTAATCTTTGTGTTATGGGGCTCCAGGTGTCTATCATTTACCACAAGATAGGGCACCAGTCGTTCTTAAAGTCAATTTTAACTTATGAACAGCTTTATGAAACATCCACCAGCATCAGCATGTGACAGCTCAATTGACTCTCTGCATATACCAATCAACTCTGAACAGAACCCTGGATGTTCAACAGAATTTTGGTGTTGCCAGGCCTATCCCAGTAGACCTGTTCCAGTCTGTCAATCACTGCCGGTCTCGATCTCTCTCCGTAGACTGTTGTTGTTTGCGGTCAAATGCAGGAAACAATTGATGCGATCGTTCTGAGCCGTGGGACCCCAATTTACTGGGTGATTCATAGGGAATTGACAGTGTGACAACAGCAGGGAGAGAGAGAGAGAGACAGAGCAAAAGAGATACATGTACATGCTAGACACTGGGAGACAGAGTGACTGTCTGAGGTAGAAGAGAGTGAGAGAGAAAGATAGGGCTACCATAATATTGAAAGTTCATGGCAGAAAAGATATTAAGGTACATTGTAAATGAAAAGTGAGAGAATATCTGAAAGATATAGAGAGAGGCAGATATATATAGTGGTGAGGGGGTGGGGAGGGAAGAGAACAAAAAGCTATTTTGCGATAGAGATATGGAGAAAGGAAATACAAAAGGAAGACATCCACCTACATGTGAAGAGGTAGAGAGAAAGAGGGAGAGAGAGCACCAACATACAGACTTATACAAACAGACATACGTAGATGCAGTATGGAAGTATAGATAGAAGAAAAGAGATAGCTCTATCTAGCAACAGAGACTTTTAATGATGGTGGATCTACATGTATTTCACTTTGCGAAGAAACGCTGGTGGCTGCCATTGCCATTGATCGTGGGCAAGAAGGCTCAGGGAGACTTACCCACAGAGGATTAGGTATGTGGGACCAAGCCCGTCCTCCGCCCTAAAAGTGTATGAAGGGATTAAGGGTATACATGATTCAATCAAGCTCTATATATCACATCATGCTACTCTTTTTTCAAGGACACACAAGGCTTTAATCTACTCTCTATTGCTGAAACATTACAGTGATAGTTCCAGTGTTGTAGCACTTCAGGATATTTATACACATACACGTTGGGAAGAATGTCAACCATGAAGATAACATTGCATGTACATCTGCATGACTGCATTACAATGTTAATATACTAGTACTCCTTTATTTCTAGCTGATACCTTTACCATATTCAACACTAATATCCTCAGATATATAAAACTTTTCTCTGCTTCCGGTAATCATTATCTCCAAGAATATATAGAAACTGAAGATAGCACATATAAACAAGAGCCCTAATTGTTTCAAAGTCATCAGCTCAAGCATCTTACATATCCTATGTAGTTCAAAAGATAACACACTGTTACCATATCCTTCTAGAAGATCAACACCTACCCCAGGTGATAGACCATAAGTGCATTTCAATTCATTGTGCTTTAAATTCTGGTGCAACATGTGTAGGACCAACTTGCAAAATGTGCACTGCTGCTGTGGATATGAATCGCCCATGAATGGGATGTTGCTTTTTGTTTTCAATTTTTCCTCATTTTCATAAACTAACATAGCAATAATCAATAATTGATCATATTTGTGATAACTTCCAAGGCATTGTAATAATGATAATAAGCATCGTATAGCGCCATCTATCTAGAAACAATCTATTCCGAGGCGCGTTATTATTACCAGGGCCTTAGCACGAGCTGCCTTTCAGCACTCTTGCATCGTGCATTGTACAACACAATAAGTGAGTATTCTCATTCCTTCATTGATACAACATTTCTCATTCAGCGAAAGATAGAAACGGGTCATTCCATGTCAATTCACCCAACGAGTTAAATCGCACCGTCTCAGAATTCGTTCATTTTTGGTATATAGGGAGTTTGACATGGCCCATGTCCACATATTTTTTTTTAGCGCAATCGGATGCACGATTTTCCCGTCATGACACGCCCAATTTCATTGATTTGGCTGAAAATGGGCGTGGCCGCCAAGTTTTAAGCGACCATAGCTCGGTAACTGATGGACCAAAATCAGTAAAAAAGGTATCAGTGGATAGAAAATTGAATGAACTATCTGAAAAATGTGTTATTTTTTATGTAGGGGTAATATAATGAGTGATGACCTTTTGACCTTTGCATTGACCTTGAATTTGACCCCCGGGGTCACACTATTTTTAGTCAATATTTTTATATCTGAATTCCTAACATTATTTTTACACAATATCAAAAAATTGGAAGTGTATTATTTTTTCTCTGTCTTAAAACCACTCTCAAAATATGCTTTCTTACTGCAAAAATTCTCATTACAGTCCCACACATATCTATTTGTGCTGGGTCAGTGAACGTGCATTCAATACTTGTGATGCAATAAGGGATGGATGCACTCTTTTACTGAAGCTGTACAATTCATGTCTTTCCACTGTTCTTAAACATATAGTTTATGTCCAGCCAAACTCAGTAAACAGTAATAACATGTTTTATCATGGAGGAATAGTTCCCTGCCCATAATTACCATATGAGGCAGATACATGTATGACCCACTGTAATTTCTTTGTAATGTAAACAAATTTTCACTGTGTGGGTTTCATGTACTGGATTGTTCCCAAAGTGTACAATGTATACAAATTGATCCATTGAGCTGAGCCCCTCCCCCCCACCAAAAAGGCATCTCATAAATTGTAATGTATGTAGAATTACATGTAACCAGATTCACTGATAAGATAGACACTTGTTCCTGCTGAACCAGCTCTTTCCTCAACTTACAGCAGTTTGTTTTTTGCTTGGACACCTGCCTAGATATCTTATGCTATAGATGTACCATTTCATGAGTGACTATTCAGATAGCACATGTTTTGTACGTAATTTGTCCAACTTATCGAGGGAACACATTGGTTAGTGATCAGAAGTTAGACGGGGGGGGGGGGGGGGGGGGACTTCCATTGACAAGTAGATAACATGCGCAACCAAAAAACGTAAAAAAATATAGATCTCTTTTTCAAGATATTGCATGTTACTTACATGAGTAATAAGGGTGTCAAAAACACTTAAATAACGAAAACAGGGTACATGTATTTATTTCGCTAGGAAAGCTACGTGTTTACAGTCCAATTTGCGAGGGTATAAAACATTATAATAGTTAAAATGATTAACCCTGGATTAGTACGGTAGATGAGATCTCCAAAGAGTTTGGAGACTATCCTGTCAAATTTATGCATCCTCATGGGCTAGCAAAGGAAGATATGTGTTGGGTCGGAGAAGAAAACATTGTGCTAGATTAATGCTCCGTCTTTTCATCATCATCTCAGAAATATGTCATCTAAGAAACTTATATTGCAAAAATATACCCACATTGGACACATTCTCTTGAGCTCTGATCAGTACAAGATTGGTCCTGGGGTAGGGGGGGGGGGGGCAGTCAAATGTAGCACTGTACAGTTACACACGCGAGGCCAAATTATTTCCAAACACCACCTAAACGAGTTTTTCTCTGTGTGCAAAATAACCCCGTAAACAAGTTTTTCACGGGCTTTATTTACTATTTACACTTTTGGCCCCTAAACAAGTCGTCGCCAGAATATGACCTCGGGGAAAAAAAACATACCCTAAACACGTTTGGCCAGTCTAATAACAAAGCTTTGGGAAAAAATACCCTAAATGCGCTTCACCCTTCACCATTGACCAGTCTTTCAAAACTACCCCTTTTTTGAAAATTGGTGTTTTTGACATCCTTAACGAGTGCATGCGTGGCTTGCATCCAAAACTGTAAAACCACACCTTTAAATGCATTTTTTTGTCACACGTGTGTACAGCAATATATTTGACTGCCCCCCGGAAGATTGGTAAAATGTATTAAGGTAGTGTAATTCATGTTTCTCATGGACCTACCTCATAATGCTGATTTGCAGGCATGCACATCATTACATACAAGTTTTGAGATACTTCGTATCAACATACATTATGTGTATTCACTATACAATACAGAAATTAGTATGTGTGGGACTGTAGTAAAAATATTTGCAAAAAGTATGCCTTCTTCGAGAGAAGTTGGAACAAAAACAAAAAATAATACACCTCCAGTTTTTTAATATTATATAGAAATAATGTAAGGTATTCATATATTGAAATATTTACTCAAAATAGTGTGACCCCGGGGGTCAAATTCAAGGTCAATGCAAAGGTCAAAAGGTCATCACTCATTATATTGCCCCTACATAAAAAATAACACATTTTTCATATAGTTCATTCAATTTCCTATCCAATGATACCATTTTTACTGATTTTGGTGCATCGGTTACCGAGCCACGGTCATTTAAAACTTGGCGGCCGCGCCCATTTTTGGTCAAATCACCGATATTGGGCGTGTCATAACGGGAAAACCGTGCATCCGATTGCGCTAAAAAAAAATATGTGGACATGGGCCATGTCAAACTCCCTATATACCAAAAATGAACGAATTCTGAGATGGTGCGATTTAATTTTAATTTATTTTTGGGTAATTTGACACGGAATGACCCAAACACTCTATTCAAGTCGGCTGTGCCTCGTGGAATAAAGCATATTTCTTTCACATCATGTGAAATCTCGTACCATATGATATGTGTATTTGCTATACTGTTCATACTGATACTGTAGTTTCACACCAATGTGTACCATTGACCTCTCCATTCTACCATTCAAACAGGTATGAACACACGTATCTCTTCAAGTCTCTCGTTGTTGCAGCTTGTGCTATAATTAAGGTGATTTGCCTGTCACCGGCATTGCAAATTACCCCTTCCCTTTCCTCTTAACTCTGTCACGCACTGAGGCATCAGCTGCCATTGCTGCTCCATTTTCTGTAGAGGTGCAGTTCTTTTCTGCTCATTTCAAGTATTGGGAGCAAGGACAATATTGAAATTCAGACATCCTTTTCAGACTAATGTACATTACCTGATGTTTGTACAAATGTGATGATGTATTTTGGAATCTGTACTTGTGTATTTGTTTACAGTATGTAAATTTGAATAGTAGGGGAGACCGGGGTTAGTTGGAACATGGGGTAAGTTGAAACATTGTAATTTTCTTTAACGCCTGTAAAATAAATTTATGCAATACTGCCCTCGATTTATTGCAATAATAATTTAACACTGTTGTATTATCAATAGCAATAAATTGAGGGTAGTATTGCATAAGTTTATTTTACAGGCTTTAAAGAAAATTACAATGTTTCAACTTACCCCATGTTCCAACTAACCCCGGTCTCCCCTACATTTGATACATGTTGTGGTTGAAGATGCAGACTCTATTTATGCAATTACATTTTACCTTGATGTACCTTTGATATTTGTATCTGACATAGTGTACTGTTATCTTCTATTTCCTGCAGCTTGAAGGCTGAGTGGCTGTACAGTCAAGGCAAAGGAAGATGGTACCACCCAGGACAACACCTACAACTTGTGCAATACCTCGGCAACACATGCCCTCTCACAGTGGTGTCTGAGGTATTATTAAAGAAAGATTCAAGAATTTCCTTGATGGTAGCAATGAAGGTGTTGGTACTAGTGGATGTTTTTGTGATTGTGGAGATGGTAAAAGTGATTATGGAGATGGTTCATGCTGGAAGTTGGAGTGATGGTTATGATGATGGTTGTGGTGGTGGCGATAATTATTGTGAAGGTTGTGAATGAGATAGCTGGAGTGATTGATGATGATGGTGGTGTTAGCAATAGAGAGGGATCAGTTGGTGGTCAAGGAAGTGGTGGTTATTGCTGCAATAGTAAAGATATTGGGAGTGATTGTTATGATGGTCGTCAGTGTTTGAAGTAGGGGTTTGCTGATGGTTGTGATAGCAGTGGGAAAGATTGTAGTGTTTGTTAAAAGGACGTTAGTGATAATGATGATTTGATTTTGTAGTATTAAAAGGAATATCTGCAAGTATAGGCCTATCTTTTACATTTGATGTTTGGTCTTGTTCACTGTCACTTCTCTGAACTGAATCTGACTAAACATACTAATTATCTTTTCCTTAAGTAATCTTCGGATCTGTATCTGTATTGAAGGGTGATACGAATGTCTCCAGTTTTTGCGGTTATATATTGCATTTAATGGGTGTGTAATGGTTGTTTTATTATTTGTATTGATCAGACACAGGCAAAAGAAGATGAAAGGTTGATGAGGATCCTCCAACAACAGAAGAAATACCAACAACAGCAACACCCCTTCCCAGTAGCCATAGGTGGTCCTGACTCCACCCAGGCACAGCTTCCGTCTCCATCCCCTTCAAACCCACCCCAAGCCCAGGCCCAGGGTGGGGCACATGCGCCATCCACCCCATCGTCTCTCCCGTCTACACCGGTAGGCAATGCCCCTGCTGGGTCCGCCATGCGCCCCACCCGGCTCTCGCCTACCAAACTGACCCCCTCAATGCCCGGTCAGAAGGGTGGCAACGGTGGTCAGAAGTCTCCTACCAAGAGGATGCCTTCGCCTCTGAGGAGCCCTTCTCCCTCCAAGGTGAGTTTCTGTGGATTTGTTCATGATTTGGGTCACATATTAGCCACTCTTTGAAGGAAGATACTTGTTTTTATTAGCTTTTTGATTAAAAGAGAGATTTCTGTGTAGTATTCACAGATTTTATTTTTTTAAAACAGCAGAAGAAAATTTAGAACTGAAGAATAATTATCATTTACTCTGTTAATAGAAGATAGCACACTATCAAGTTATTCTTGAAAGACTGAAGCACATGCCACAATTTCAGTTAAAGTTCATAAAATACCATGAGAGTATTATTGCAAACTGTTTGTGGAGCCCTTTAGTACTGAGCATTGTGATAACTACCTATAACTGTTCTTAAGTTGTGCACAACTTCACACACAGATGAATTCATAAGTGATAGGGTATTATTTTGCTCAAGTATATAACCCAAGTTTTTCATGTGTTCATATAATCAGAGTGCATTTCTCATAAACCAACATACATGACAGTATGTAAACTTTGTAAAATATCGTGTTCAATTTCAGATGCTTTTTTTTAATCATCGATAATTTGTATTTTTTTTTCAATTTTAGCGAACTGAAATAAAAAATGAAAATCTGATTTTAGCAAATGAGAAAAGGGTCACTTTTTGTATAAAATCAAGTACTGACAATTTTATGAAACATCCGCCAGGTTTTAAGTAACAACTCACCATACGATTGTCCAGTAGATAATCAATACATAAGCTAAAATAAGCATGGGTGTTTTATATTGATCTTTCAGGTGCTGAGCCCCGGTAGTGCATGGCCTTCAGACAGGAATGAGAACTCACAGCTTCATCGTAACTTCAAACCGGTGGGAGAGAACTCTCCTCCATCTGGGACTGCCGATGTCTTCCTACAAGATATTGAAGGTATGCCACAGATTTCTGCTTCATACAAGGCTCTATCAGGAAATATTAGATAGCCAAGCGCGATTGGTCAATTGCGCGTCATGTGATATGATCGAAATCCGTCTATTTTCCCAGCCGGTCCACCTTCGATGAATATATTGACCAACCGGTCCGTGAATATATTTTTCTACGTGTATGGCGCCCTCTTGTGGATTAGATGTTACCAACTACACGGAAATAAAATATGTGGGACTAAAGTATCTGGACTGGACTCTAACTTAGATCTAGGGCTAGGCCTAAAACAAACTTGATTTGATTAGAAAAGGGCCATTCACTGCATTAGAGTAGTAGTAGACTAAAGTTACATCTAGATCTATACCAGTTCCATCAATCACTGTGACTATCGTAAACAACAGGCTGCACGAATCGTTAGGCCATTTTTCTCTTCATCATGAAAGGCTATCTAATATAACAGATATTGACTGATGGGATGTGTAAAAAAACATTCTTTGGACCGCCTAAAGGATTAATATTTTCCCTCGTGATCATATTTTCCCTCAGCGCTGCGCGCGTCAGGAAAATATAACCCCTCGGGAAAATATTAATCCGGCGGTCCAAAGAATGTTTATATTACACACCCCATTAGTCAATATCTGTATTATTCATGACAGCAACAGATGATATAACTCCAATCACAGCCCGATTGCCCCCAAATTCCCCAAGTGTAATGCTTTCGGTGACTATCTTTTCTTGAGTTGCCCTAGATCTTCCACAAACAGTCTTTAAGAATATCAAGAACATTTAGAAAATCAATATTGTACATACACCAGAAAAATGATTCTTCATTTGGCACAGAATCAATCATTATTTAACCCTAAAAGGACTCCAACCCCCCCCCACCCCCCCCCCCCCCCCCCCCCCCGGTCCTCAATACATCTCAAATAGCCCAGTCCTTTTGGCGTTAAAAAAAACGTATCCCTTCAAATGAAAGAAATAGCCCCTGAAAATAAATGATTCCCTATCCATGGATTTATTCTATCTATTAAATTTTTAGAGGGACCTTTTTTCTTTGGTTATTAATGAATTCATGTTATTGCCTCATATCTTGATGCTTGTATAAAGTCATGAAAGTTGTTCTTCAGTCGGTCAGAGTTGAAATGAAGAGAGGATTATATTATAAACTTGATATGAAGTGTAAACACCCATCATTAGATGTTGTACCCATTGAACATGCAGTTATATTTTATAATTATTAGATGAGGTTATATTTGTTGTTGTTTTGTCATTTGAATTTGTATCCTTTGTGAGAAGAATGAAGCTTCAAATTCTTTTATTTGAGTGACAGGAACTAAGTTTAACTTGTTCAGTGTATGTAAAATTTGACTAGAGTCGATGACTAGAGTCAATATGCTCATGCAAAGTATACTGAACTATTTTAAATTCAATTGAATGTGCTGTATGTACTGCCATCACTTTGCATTCTCGCTACTTTTAATGTAACTCTTTGAATGAATTACCAGTTTCTACATATTACTCTCACATGAATTATCTTGATTGTGTTCTGTGTAGATGGCGAAGTTGATCAGCTAGGACCCCTTGCCTCCGAGGCATCCTTCCTCCCACACCATCCAATGCCCAGAGAAGCCCAACAGACCAGACCCAACACAGCCTCAGCCCAACAGGCACAGCACCAACATACCACCAAGCATAGCAAGGCCAAAGCTAACGTGTCGGAAGAATACACGGATGTACCTCCGACCAGACAGTCTCATGGTATCACAGACACAGCATCCTTTGCATCCCATGTTAGAACCCAGTTGGAGAAGACCCAGAGCGGGGGCGACGCGTCCTCCCCCGTATCCAAGTTCCAGGCATACGAGGACCGCCCTGTTAAACCTCTGGCAACGAACATGCTCAAGATGCAGCTGGAAGGGAACGGGTCAGGCCACGGGAGGGTCACGAAGAAGGCGAGCACACCGACTCCTCGGCAGTCATCGAGCCTCCCCTCGACCCCGACCCCGAGACACTCATCCTCCAGTCTCCCCAGTACCCCCACGCCTCGCAGCCCACATGACTTCCACCACTCGTCCAAGGCAGGAAGGGAGAAGGGCAGGGGACATCTTGGGAAACGAGCGGGAGGGGGAAGCAGTGGGGATCTCAGGGGATCGTCCTCAGGATCAAAGAGTGATGGCAAACATGGCAAAGACACAACCAGCTCCAGGAAGCAGGGGAAAGGTCAGAGTGGTAGACATTGGGAGGTCAACGGCAACCCAGACTTTGAGAGGTATGTATTCAAGACCTTGATAAGATCAGTCTGGAGTATAAACTTACCTTTAGAAATTGCCTTAGGGCGAGGTCAACACTCATTTTGTAACCAGAGAAAGATTTGGGGCAACATTTCCATGAGCAGTCATTGGTTTTAGATTTTGATTTAAATAATGTGGAATGCTATGATTCATTCATTTTAAGAATCTACATGTACATGTATATATTTTTTGGTTAATCAAATTATGCAACAAAAATCAAGAAAAAAAAATAAAATCAGATTACGATAGTTTAAGAAACAATATTTTCCCCTTGCATTTCTGTGAAGAAAAAAGTTGAATATGCAGATTCTTGGCTATGTGAATGAGTGTTAAAATACCCGAGAATGCTTGAATTCATGATGATAATCTTGAGAAAATAGAAGAAAAAATACAAATGGGAGACATTGTTTTTAGAATAAATGACTTGTTTCTGTTCTAATTTGCTTTTCTTCAAGTTATTAATCAGACTTGTATTATTTCAGCTCTGCCATTTTGGATTGCAGAAAGCATATATACAACATCCTCTTTGAGTTAGGGAATAAATCTGTGTTCAGGGTGTTGTCCTTATCAAATCAAGTGTGTATACTGTATAAGTACAATCCAAACACACATTATTTCAGCGAGCAGGGAATCGTTTCCTTGTCCATGTACCCTATACCTCGGCAGAAAAATTTCAATGATAAACTAAGATGAGAATGTGATATTTTGGGGGTCTGGAAAAGGAAGATAGCTGCCACCTTGCCTTTGGCCATACTGGAAGCTTGTGTATATCCTGATTGTGGTGCAGAGAGGATGCCCCTGAAAGCCATGTTGTTGTTGGCCAGCGGGATGTTTGCGGTCTCTAATCTTCTTGTTCCTTTGCTGAGATGCAGGCGATGAGAGAAGAGCACATTGTGATAACATGACGTCTCTTTGCTCTCTTTGGAATAACACTTTTTATTTGAGAGGAAGGGAAAGCAGAGAGAGCTAATCATATGATGACTGTGTGTTCTCTTTGAAATAACACTCTCTATGATTGAGAAAGAAGCGGAGAGGAGAGAGGGATTATTGGTTGAAATTTCATATCATTTGGCTATTTGAATTAGGAAAATATCAGTAAATTAGAAGTTAAATGGAGTTAGATTTCATTAATGAGTAGAATAAAGACCTGAATCATTATACAAGAATGACTGCTTGTATTCATGAAATTTTAGAAGAACCATCTCTCAAGGCGCTTCCAAGATCTGATGGAGTAGCAAGAGTATCTTTTCCCACCAAAATGTAATGACCATTCCAAGATCTCTTTGCTCCCAACAAATATCTCAATATTTGTGCCTCAAGATTTAAGTCCTCTGTAATATTTTGAAACAACATGTTTGAGCATACATACAGAGGGATAAAAATTACTAGTAATTTTAACTTCCAAAGCCAGGAAGGCCATTGATGTAAAAGCTCTTTTGACTGGCCTTGGAACTTTGTTGTCCCATTTCTGTTTTCCCCGTTTCTGCTTTAATGTACATGGAAAAGTATGCCCTACTGATATTGTAAGCCTGTGTAATATACATTCTCATTTTCCTAATCATTGTAATGGCCATTGTCATCATCATCATCATTATCCGTAATTCATAATTATCATCATCACCACCATTATCATCATTATGATCATTGATATCACCATCACATTGATCATTACCATCGTCAACAATATCCGTAATATGAATATTATTTTACTCTATTCATTTTCAATGTCATTAATCTCTCTAGCAGACCTGAAGCGGAACAGATGACCGCTCAGGAGGCCTGGGCAGGTGGGGGTAAGGAGGAGAGCAAGGACAGGGCCGCCAGCACCATACAGGCCAGCTGGAGGGGCCACCACGCCCGCAAAGGGGACGAGAAGGCTGGCCGCGCCCAGAAACAGATGCAAGAACAGAGGGTGGAAGAACATATCAAGTACCTCAACATGGAGCTTGATAGGTATGTCACTTGGATCTTAAAGTGTTTTAATAAGCTAATTAGCCCTATTAATTTAGGATGGTATTCATAATAAAAATAACATTTCTTTATAATGTGTAGCCATTTGAGTTGTGAAACTGCTCTACCAGCATATGAAATATAACATGTTATTAGTAACCCTTCTCCAATCTGAATTCTGATTGCTATAAAAGCAAAACGTAAGCATAACTTTGTATGACGTGGCCAGGGCCTATGAACTCTTGTTCATTAAAACTGTGTTGAACAGGTTTTCCTCTCTTTCTCAGCATCTGCTTTGAACATATTTAATTCATCATTCAGATGTCAATACAGACTATACTTTTGTGCATGCCAAATATTTTACACTTCACAAATCCACGGGAGTGAGTAACTAGAATTGATATTGTCCTCAAAACAATTTTTAGGTTTGATATCCTTGCCAATCTTATATTGATTCGAATTCACTATTTCAATGAAGTGCTTTTACTCTAGAATCAACATTCCCAAAGCACATTTGCATTTTCAATCCCACCATTCAACATACGTGTATGTCCATCACCAGACCCAATGTGATGTACCATGTTAAGATTACCCTTTGAATTTTGTTGATGTGTGCAGGACACGTCAGATGTACGAACAAGAGAAACATCTAAGAGAACTGCAAATGGAGGCCCTGAAACTACTTTGGAATCAGGTAAAGCACTTCAGAGAGCGTAAGAGAGAAAGGGGTGGGAGGCTGTTGTTTGTTGGATATAAAGAGAGAGTGGAGGAGGGGAGTTTGGGGGGATCGCTTGTTAATTTTGGGAGGGTGACAGAATGATAGTTGGAGGAGGAGGAGAAGCAGAAAGAACATAAGGAAGTATAAGGAGAATAAGGAAGTATAATGAAAAGAGAGAGAGAGAGATAGAAGGTAGATAGACAGGAGAGAAATGTAGGAGAAATGAAGAAAAGAAGAGATGGAGAGAGTGATGAAGAGTTGATTCCTATTCCCAATTTGGGTAGGGGAAGAAATGGATAGAGATAGAGGAAAAATACATGTAATTGAGAAATAGAGGAAAAGAGATTGAGAGAGTAACAGAGAGGTTAGTGCTAACCCAAAACTGCTGACTCTTGTCCAGGAAATGCCTTCACTCTCAGGGGGGAAATGGCCACAAACATTTTTACTGCTCCTCCAAGCCGCAGTCCATCTATATATAATCGATCCCTAATTATAATTTCTGGCAGATATAATCTTGTTAGGCACTCATGACCTTTAAATAATTCCCCAAGGACCCACCTAGGCCTAGATTTAGTACCCCTTTTCCTACAGAGTGATATCAAATTAGCGTATCTAGCAGTGATCTCTTGATAATTATGGTGCACATGGAGTTTATCTTCTATTTACATCGCCATTTACACTTGTACTACCAGGGGTCGTAACACAAAGCTAGGCAATGATCGTAGAACAATGTTCTACAATGTACAATCAATCGTGAAAATCAAGTGTACTATTAATCAATAACCTTTGTTATATGGGACCCTGTAACATTAAAGCTTAGTGATTGAACATGGAGCTGATTTTTGTGATTGATCATGCACAATAGTCAATTATGCAATCACCCCTATGATCAATTGGTAAACAATATTTTGCAGATCCTTGCTTCTTGAAACACTCTTACGTGCTGCTTTCCTGATTCTTTGACTCTTAGAATATTAGATTAAAAAATATTTGCATTGCATGCAGTGGTATTGCCTTGGACACAAAAATCATTGAGAATGAAGCAATACATAGTAAAAGAATTCAAGAACTTATTTTGTGGTGTTTGATTCCATCCTCATATTCAGCATGGAGTTTCATGTTTAGTGGCATACGGGCTCTTTTGGACCCTTTCATTCTCATCTGTTTGAAAATCTTTTGTTTTGAAGAGAACAATTCCTAATGAACCATAGTAAAATTTTTATGATTTCAATTACAAAAAAGTGGTGATTTGTGGTGTTAATAATTTTATCACATTCTGTCAATTCAACTTTTTATACTTTCCCTAATTCTCATTGTTTTTATAAATACAATTACAAAAATGTACTGATATTGTAGAGTTTGCTTATTCCATCATGTCTCAATATTTCAAATTTTTATATTTTCTATTTAAGATAATTCTGAAATTCAGAATGCTCATAATGTACATGTGTAAACGTGTACATACTGTCATACACATTTGCTTCTCAAGTTTGCTTTTCAATTTGCAAATTATTTGTTCGCGTTGAGTTTCCAGGTGAGGGCTAAAGCCAGGGTAATTATATCCAAGTCCTTTGGAAGCGCGTAGAGATACTATGTCATAATGTGATATGTGCTATACAAGAATTGCGTTATTATTATTATTCTCAGATTGTGGTTATGTATAATTGTGAATCAAACTAAAAATAATTTGAAACAGTCACAAGACATACATGTAGGATAGTGTAATTTGTTTCAGTTTCACTATACATACCAGGGCATTGTTTCACAAAATGTAAGTTGTGAGTCACAAAGTCACACTTAGTGCCTACATGTGTGTGTACATTATATTCAATACACATTTTCATGATTAATATACAGGTAAATTGTAATGTGATTTGAAACAAATCACATGTGATTTGTTTCAATTCTGTTATGTATGCCAAGGGGTGTTTCTCAAAGAGTTGTGTGCAACTTAATCTGCGTATGAGAAGATGATATTTAACTCGCAACTTCTTGATTAATATGCAGTAGTGCTTCTCCTCTGAAGATGATTAGAACAATGCAGCGATGCAGTTTATGATGTACAAAACACAACTGGAAACTTAAATGTGACTTTTAGTCAGTCTTAATTTCTTATGAAATATCCCCTTCTCTGCTCATTAAACTCTAAATTCAATTGTGTAGGTGAAAACCCTGCAGGAGTGGAAGCAAGATGTGGATGGCAGGGACGTACCCCCCTCTGGTGGACCCCTCCCTGTACCCCCTACCACTCCCTCCATCATCCCCTCACCCTCCCAGGGTGATCCCAGTGGTCCAGGATCCCAGTTCAAGGATGCCCAGGATCTCTTTGACACGCCTGCCTCGACCGTACGGGAAGTCCAACTGGAGAAGACCTGTAGCAGCTTACAGAAGCAGGTATTATCAAACAAAACCCAAGAAGAGATCCAATTTTATTGGAAAGAGTAAAATGAGTAAAAATTTCATCAAAATCGGTTATGAAATAATCAAGTTATGGACATTTAAAAAGTCTTGTACTTTCTGTGGGGATCCTCAAATTGGCTACCATGCTTCAGAATTGCAGATTTGTGGACAATCTCCATTTGTTTTGTTTAGAACCTTTCTTCTGTGCTTAACCATAGCCTATGAACATTTTGGTTTATACCATTACTACAAGAAAAGATCACCAGTCATTCGTAAAGTCGCTCTTACAGGCAGCTTTATGAAACACCCATCCGATCAAGGAATATTGTAGGATCATTAGGAATATGTCATGAGAAATAGTGATTTTCACTGATTATTTTGCTCTGAGCCAATCAGATACAAGGATTTTAGTAGTTTATAACAAATGGTCAGTGAGAATCTACTAGTATTTGTTTTATGAAATGCTCTATATCTGATCAATGTTTTAGCATTTACCAAGTTTTCAGGAAATGGGGATAGTGGGAATTAATTGAATAAAACTGATACTTCTATGAGCATTACAAAAGTGCAGACTTACCGGTAGTCATATTCTATAAATCACCTTTATCTTTTGCTTACTTCATTTATTCCTATTGTTGGTGCACATATTTGAAATGTGAATTCAATGAATTGTATTGAGAGTATTGCCTCTATCTGATATTTGAGAAAAAAAAATTGTCACAATTTCTGTCAATATGTTATTCATGTGGTGTGCAAGTTGAATTTATCTTAGCACTTCTTTGTTCTTGAGACAGGTTGGTCGCCTTCAGGAATCGATTAACAGCATCACAACCTTCATCACCTCCGGATATGTGACCAACCCTTCATCTCCTTCCGCACCCTTCCCTGCCACCCCTCTTCCTGCTAAAGACCAATCGCTCACCCAGCCACCTTCACAGGCTTCATCCAAAGACAAACCCTTGTTGGTAGCATCAAAGTCAAGTCCGTCTCAGATCACCTCCAAGCCATTCTCGGATGGGAAGAAGAGCCCACCGGGAAATATCAATACCAACAACGCAGTACCAGCTACTGCTGGTAGCGTTGGAGCGACTCAAGGGGTCACCCTGCCTGCACCATGGGAGGGAGCGATGATCAACCAGGCACTGAACAACCTTCCAGAAGGTCTGCATCCATTAGATGTGCAACAGCTTCTAATCAGCGCAGCAAAGTGGATGTCGGAGCAGGCAGGTATTGCAGGTAACGGGGCAGGAGCAGGTGGAGGAAGCAGCAACGCAGATGCCACCAACCAGGCTACTCAAGCTGCCCCTTCAGTAATCCAGGCTGGACATTTCCTACCAGATGAGAAGGACCAGGAAGATGCTGAACCAAAGGTAATCGTCATGTTGTATTTTTTTTAATCCATTGAAAACATGTTGAAATTGTCCGAGATCTTAAAAGATATTGCCAAAATACTTCACTTCATTTATATCCCAAACTTTTGAATTTGATATGAACTTTGCTTTTAAATACAATAACATGAACCGTTCCGTTTTCTACAACCCACATTTCATCCATACATGAATTACCACAAAAGCGATCCAGTTCCTTACTGAATATTGTTCTTTCAAAAGCAATGCTCACATATGCTACCAAGCAATGCTCACATATGCTACCGGACCCCCTTCTTTTTAGTTAAGAGTTACAGATAATGATGGGTGATAGTACTGTGCCTTGTGTAACCCTTTCCCTGTCTTCCCTACAGCCAACAGCCCCCACGGAGCTAGTCGCCACAGCTCGCTCCGATACAAGCATTGCCCTGAAGTGGAAGCCGTCGTCCATGCCTGGTGAGAAGGAGGGCGGGGCAAGGCAGCTCATCAGTCCTATCAAGGGTTACAAGCTCTTCATTCAGCTAGGGGAGAATCACAGGGAAGTGATGGATGTGCCCTATCCTCAGGCCATCCTGGGAGGACTTACTCCAGGAAGTTACAGGTCAGGAACATTTCACAGTCTATTTCTTCTCCATTTTGCACATGTTGCTCTTACAGTGTTTATTTATATTATATTTGGTTAAATATATATGTGTTTTTTTCATTTGAGGTACAATATTATAATTAATTTGGGTTCTGATATGAAGGCCAAAGTATCTGCAGTTCTGTCCCATTTTTGATCAGCTGTATTGATTTGTTTGGACAACTATGTATGTTAATATTTTTTTCATTCTTTCTATATTGTTTTTTTCTTCAGTTGAATGGTTTTAAAAGAATTGTATGAAATGAATTTGAACCTAAATTGTAAGTCCAACCCTTTCAATAAGTCATATTCATGTCCTGTACAGTTTGGTTTATCTCAGTAAATCATCACAAACTAATGTATTTGGCAAGGATCTTATCTTGATGAAATATGTTAATGTACGTTGAATGTTATTTATCCATTGAAGGTTTTTTTTTTACATTTCTTTGTGATTATCTGTACAGGACTGAGCTCATTGATTAAAATAATCTTTAAATATATTTACATATCATTAATTCTATATTTTATATTTTGTATTGCATCTATTCAAATTGAAAGATAAAATGTTAAGGTTGTATAGGTTCTTTTAATATCTACACAGACTTGCAAATGACTTTTGTTTGGTGCTTTTTCATTTCTAGATTTTCTGTTCGGGGAGTTGGACCAAACACTGAGTCTGATGATTCAAACACAGCCGAGGTGACATTGCCTCAATCTCCACCGGCCAAGAAGGCATCCCCTGCAGAAACTCAGAAAACAAGTCCAGCAAAGCAACGTCCAGTAGCCAGTCCGAGGAGCAGCAAGGAGAACCAAAAGAAATCCAGCTCAAAGACTTCCTCTGAAGCTTCCAAGGACTCCCCCAAGAAGTCTTTGAGTAAGAAATCCAGTGGCTCTTCAAGCAGAGGAGATGCTTTGAAGGACAAGTCCAACATCGGCAGTCAGAATGCAAAGAATGATGCTAAGTCAGCAAGAGAATCTACTAAAGCAGGGAATGGAAAGCAAGTTATGCAGCCTGCTTCTGTCAAATCAAAAAGAGAAACGGACATCGATGCTGAGCCCTCAGTTGTGGACCTTGAGGACGGTTTGAAAGTGGCCATTGCCAAGTCTGTTGGAGTTGAGATGAGTCAACAGATAATTGACACTGCTATCCAGATGGCCATCATTGCTCTTATTGATGTTGGTCCTGATGTGGAAGGAGCCAATTCCATTGAGGAAGACAAGAAAAATGGAGGTGGTGGAGCAATTGAAGTTGTTCCTGTCCAACAACTTGAAGTGTCGTCCCAAAAGGAAGGTCCACTGGTGGTTAAGCAAAGTAGCTTAGTAGACGGACATATTGGTGAGAAAGCAAATGATGTGCAGGGTTTGTCTAAGATAGTGAAAGAGGGGTCGGGTGAGTGTCAGAAAGGTATTGTTTGTGAAGCCGGTATAGGGAATGAAAATGTAAATGAAGCAAGCAAGTGTAATGGTGTTCAGGGTTTAGATGATACCTCAGGCATAAACCCTTTGTGTAATGGGGACTCACAGGGTAGTGGCAATAATCAATCTTTACATTGCAATAAGAACAATACACACACTGATTCTCCTTCCAACTCAGAATTACAAATGAAAGAAAGCACGCCTCAGCCTGAATCAGCAGGGAATGGGTCAGAGCCAAATCAGAGTTTAGGGAGTGTTGCTGAATCTTCTAAAATAGTTGAACAGTCCTCCACGAAAGCGACAGAAGAAACAGTGTTTAATTTTGACTTCCAGGGTGGGATCCCCTACCCTCAATCCCCAACAGGAATAACAGAGATTGCCACCTCAGAAAAGTTGTTAGTTGTGTCTGAACAGAAGGATGCTCCTGTCAAAAGTCCAAAGCCCAAACCCAGCCCTCGTTTGTCCAAACTGGCAGCCAATTTCACTTCAAAATCAGCCAGCAGTAATGGTGCAAATACAATGACTGAGATAAGCGAAATGGATGAATCACACAGGGTGAGTGTAGGTCATGATCCTTTTTCAGTGGACTTTGAAGAGTCCTTGCCTGTGAGTGATTGTGATGACAGTGAAGATAGGACAGTCAATTTGAGATTGGGTGAGGGCAAAGCTAAGAGAGTGGTGAGTTCATCAAGCCTTGAAGACAGCAGAATGTCCTCAGATGAAGCATCTCCTAGCGACCACAGTGCTTCCTCCAACAAATCTTCCAAGCAGACTGTCTCATTCTCTCTGGCTCCAAAGCCCAACAAGCCCAAACCAAAAGAGGCTCCTGTTTCTGCCAAACACAGCGAGGAAGCCAAGACGAACAGCCGCTCCAAAGCAGGAGATGGCACAGAACAGAACAAATTTGATGATAGGCCAAGCAGAGCCACACGACCTACCAACATCAAGACAATCCTCAGCCCTATAAACTCCCCAATGATGCAGCACAAGTCTAGGAGTAATGGTGGGTCAGGGATTCCGATGGTCCGAGTACCCTCTCCAACCAAAGGTTTCTTGAGGCTTGGTGGCGGTGTCCACCGTACCACTAGTACCCCATCCTTAGAGATCGTGAAGAGTCCTGGGGGGAAATGGATCAAATGGAAATGGCAATGGCCAGGTAACACCATCAATGCATGATAAAGTATCACAAATTGGAATCATAAACCCAGTGCATTTGTATGAATGCGCATGTCGTAGGCTTACTACCTTTAGCTATGAACTTGTCTTTAGTTTGCACATTGATCTCTGTACAGCCAGTATTGTTACAGACTATTCCATGGATATGGTACATATGCATATATGTGGCTGTTGGATTTTCCCTTTTCGTGATACAGAATTCAATCTTGGCATGAAAATAGATCAAACTAGCTTGATTCAGCAAATGAATGATAACTAACTGTAACACAAAGCCCCAAACTATGTGACAAAACAGTTTAAAAGGAGAGAAATCGACTACATACCAGCTTCAAAATGATAAATTGCTCACTATTTCTAGGAATTCTTAATGAAAAGAAATAATTTTTTTTTTTTAATTAAAGAATGCACTGCTACAGGTTAATAACAAAGCTACAGACCAGGGCCCCGTCTTACAAAGAGTTACAATTGATCTGATCAATCTCAAGTATATGGAAATCCAACAATGTCATAATTTCTTTCTTTCAGAAATTTGTTTGATGTCCTTTGAAAACAAAAAGAAGCATACTGTATTGTGAAGAAAACAGATGATATATGGATAACCATCATTTGTAGTAATTATTTTGAACAAACATGTATTTTAGATGTTGATGGCTTTCCATAGTTGTGATAGATCAGATCACTCACAACTCTTTGTGAGACGGGCCCCAGATGACATGAACGTTCAATAACATGCAAATTGACTGAACACTCAACTAGATGGAAATCAATGTAAAAAAATGAACAGTAGGATAGAATGGTTTTAAGGCACCGTACTGAATGCAAAAGCATGAACTTAGATGTTTAATCCTCATTCTAAAACACATTTGGAAATACAAGAATGTTGCCATGAAAGATACACAGCACAGATGAATCCTGCTATAAAGTTATTTTGGCCTGTATTCTTAGAAGTTTGACTTTGACCGTGGTACAAAACCATGGATTATGCATATTTCTTGTGTTATCCTACTTCATTCAAGCTTGAATATAGCCCCCTCTGCCAAAAGTACACACTTATAACTGGACTTTTCTGAGTGTACACGACGGAACAAGCGTAATTGTGGACACAAACATCTGCGTAGTCCATGGTCATGTACCATGGTACAATTGAAACCTCTTTTCAGAACACAGGCCTGTATGTCCTTTTCAGGCGGCATTCCCATATTCCGTGTTTTGTTTATGATAAATTTTGAGGGATGGCAGTAAAAAGATGGATTGAGAATTCTTGTTCAAGTTGTAGCTCTAACTTTTGATAGGATGCATGAATAGTCTAAGATTGAATGAAAACATTTGTTGCAAGAGAAGTTGTCTTAAATTTGAATGTCGCATTGTTGAGCATGAATACTAGACCACTAATCCCTTTCTAGATAGGTTCACTGGTAAACCCAACCCGGGGTGTTTCATAAAGATATAACGTATAATTTGTAGTTGCATGTGGTATAAAATGCATCAAAGCATTGATCAAATTATGCTCAGAGGATGCGCGCTACAGCATATCAATTATGAAAGCGTTTGTCGGCACCAAGGATGATTTCAAGGTGACATTTAACTGTTTGTGAAACAACCCCTGGATATTTTTTATTGTGGTAAGGTCCTGAAGAAGAAGAAGGGTGAACTTTACTAGGGGTACCTGGCTCATGGGTTAACTCAGCCACCAGACATGACTTGGTCCATCATGTGTGTGTATTGATGCAGATGCCTTTTTCTTTGTGTCCTGAATGTAGTCTTTGGCCCCCTAAAATATAAAGCTTAGTGATTACGGTAATCACGGAGCTGAATTTTACGAATGATCATACACAATACTCTATGCAAATAATCATAGAAGTCTATTGCTATCTTTATGTTACCATGGAGGTTAAAAAAGGAAGGAGTACAAGTACCATCTCATTTGTTTCATTTAAAGCCACTTTTGATGCTGCAGAGATAAAATACGTTGGGCATGTGTTTCATTGACTCTTTCTTGCATTCTTGCAGATTGTAGACAAAAGATTCCTACCTAACTACAGACTTACTGGCCAGATACAATAGGAAATATGCCTTTGTAATGATGGTCACTTTTCGCTGCCTCTGGTCAGATATTATGAGCAGACACATTGCTAACTTTTACGGGGAAAGCAAAATAAATGTTGCAATTTTTGTTGAAATAGGATTTGAAATTACTTGACTGGGTGCATCACAAATGGGCGACTGTAATTAAAGAGAAATTCCAGTAGCAGTAAACACTGATTTCATGAGAAAGTCTGTAAAACCAGGCTTAATTGTCAGTATATCATCAAAGGATCTAGATCTGGTACAGATACATTAACTGAACTTTGTGAATCTTGAAATCTACGCTGAAAAAATGTTCACACCAAAGATCACCAACACAGATAAGCGCATGTGGGACAATGTATAATTATTGCTTAGAGCGTCGGGCCCGACGCTCTACCCGAATCCTGTGGTTATTTGCTGATTTCTCGGAAATTACACAATTTCTTCCAGAATCTTTTGGTAAATGCGTTTTATTTATACAAACAGACACTTTGGTAGTCATTTCATTGGATTCTGTACGAACTCATTTTGATATTATTACCAATACTAGCACTTACCTTTAATCTCAACATGTTTCATAATGAGGAAGTGTGTGGAAATTTGTAAAATGTTGATTTACAAATTGTCAAATTCTGATGTTTTTTCTTATTTTGAAACTGTTATGCAATCTTTCACCCAATTTCAGGACATAATACGACTTTGAGATATATTTCGTCATGTGGTTAATATCCACCTTTTGTGATCAAATAAAATTGGAAATATTCACAATTATCTATTTCTAAAACGACACTTTTCAGTTTTTCCATGAAACTGGTGGCATGACAAGTTCCAACCAAGGGCTATAGTGAACCTGTGTATTGTTTTGTACTTCTTAAGAAATTGAAAGCAACGTGAAAAAATTTGCATTTCGTTGTCACTCCATCCTTCCTACCTCCATGATGTTACAGAGCCCTGGGCCCCTCAAAGCTTAGCAATCGATCATAGGGCATTTTTCTACGATTGATTGCATTGACTACACTACACTGTACAATCAATCATGAAAATCAAGTGTATGATTAATCACTAACCTTCATGTTACAGGACCTAGGTATTTTTCAAATAGATCTACAGAAGATGACTAGTTTACCAACACACCGCTTTCCGAGTCAAGTCATGTACATGTAGTTTAATCATAATCCCTATCCAATTTAAATTGATGTCTATCATAGACAATGACATTGATTGAAATTTTAGTATCAATTTTACTTTCAATGTCAAATTTTATTTCATTTTCAATTTCTCTTTCACTTCCAATTTACATTTATATCCAATTATTCAAATTGAATTCTAAATGAAGATGAAAATCATATTCAAAATCAAAAGTCAAGTCCAAATCCAAATCATTACCAAATGCAAATGATCAAGATTCAAATTTAGATAGGCCTCCATAGTCAAGTTTTATTCTATTTCATTCAATTTTGATTGATTCAAAGATCACACAATACACATTAGTATTTTTCCTTCCTAAGTCACTTCATATTTTATTGCTTTGTTTGAGTTGTACATGAATTGTAACTCATTTTTTACCCATGTCATTTTTTACCTTGTGTTGCATTAAATTACATCTTTTAGTAGTTTTTGGTCCTTCATACAATTACAATATTATTTGTAACTTCGAAACAATGTATCCGGGCAAAACAGTAATTAAGTTTCCTGGCAAGAGTTTCTTGTGATACAGATTTATTCAAAAACCTATTATGGGGGGAGGATAAATCAGCCCCCGGTCTCTTCAGGATTGATTTGATTTCTTTCTGCAGGCGTTGTCTCTAGAATATGACAGTGATTGGTTTGTATGCTACCAATGCAATGGGCCATGTTGCAGAATTGCACCTGTTCCTGACAGTATGATAAAAATGATTCCAACAAATTGATTGTATCCTTCGAACAGACCTCTATGTATGCCTACAGCAGAGGATATCAATATACATGTATTGGCGTTAAAAGGGGCAGCAAACTGACCAACACTGAGTGGTCTCTCATTGGCATGTTATTGAAGGACAAGTCCATCCCAACGAAAAGTTGATTTGAATAAAAAGAGAAAAATCTAACAAGCATATCACTGAAAATTTCATCAAAATCAGATGCAAATTACAAAATAAGAAATTTACAACATTCTTCATGCTTAATTTCACAAAATAGTTATATGCAGATGATGGTTGGGTGCAAATGGAATTGATGACATCGCCCACTCACTATTCCTTTTGTATTTTATTATTTGTAATATGAAATATTCTAATTTTATCATTGTATGTCAAGCTACCATTACTTTAACATTTTATGGTTCAGTCAGGTTGGTCCTAATTGTAAAATCTGTAATGATTACAATATCATATCATTCAAACAGTGAAAAACAAAAATAGTGAGTGAGAGACATCATCGACTCTCTCATTTGCATGTCACCAAGTTGTGCATATAAATGTTATGTGAAAAATAAGAAAAACTTTAAAATGTCATAACTTTCTTATTTTACATCTGATTTGATGAAATATTCAATGTTATGCTTGTCTGATTTTTTCCCTATATTTTTCTGAGATGGACTTGACCTTTAATTGCTAGTCCTACAATAAACCTTTTGAGATAACCATTAATAATACAGAGAATAAATAAGCCTTATTTGTATAGAGAAACCAAAATGTTCATGAGAAGAACATGTTTGAATCATACTTGGAAACATAATTACTGTGATACGAATGGTTTAAGTAGTGAATTATATACTACAAGACTACACTGCTGAGAACAATGCATTATGGGGAAGGAACCTGGCTAGATTTGAGAAGTTGAGGACTTTAGGTGGTGGTGCTGTTAGTGCTGCTGCTATTGCTGCTGGTACCCTCTTGGACATTTACTTCCTCTGCTCCGGAAATAAAAGCCTTGCAGCTCTCTACCATAATGATGCCCTCAAAGATCGTGGAGTTGTTTTCCGTGGGGTCCACCGATAGATCCACTGCGAGGGCCTTGTGGCCGCGGGTTGTACTGTAGCAGCCCACATCCTCATGGACCAGGGAATATGGGTATTTACAGGTTTCCGTCAGGAACCACTGGTTCAGTCCAATCTCGCTGAACTGTCAAGGAAAAAATTGTTGGAAGGCTATAATAGTGACGTCAATAATGATGATCCATCTTGATTTCTTGCATTGGAATGGTGTCTCTAGCTCTGCACATATTACCCCAGCCATTGGGTTCTAAAGTAATAACTGCTTGTGAGTAACATGTGTTTGATACAGAGTTTTTGCATTGAAATGCATGAAGATTTCTAGAACCGTGTTTCATTCTTAAATCAACAATTCAAAGGGTTCTATTGGGGGTAAATGATCTTTAACCATGTTATGGTATCAACAATAAAAAAAATTGAAAATCATAGGGGTCCTGTTATAGTGCTCAAGGGATATTTTGTTGATATTTTGGGGCAAATGGGCCTCACCTTTTTTTTCAGGGGCTACTTTTCACCGACTACTGCCTAAATCCAAAACATTAGATTTTATAAGCTTTAACATTGTAGGGAAGGGAGATTTTTCGGCTCTTTTTTTATTTCCTAGGGTTTTTTTGAGAATTTCAGGGTGATTTTGCCCAAAGCCTTGTGTTATGTTTCCCTGTAAAGAATGGGCTTTTTCATCCCTATGTATGTTTTTGTCTCACCTGCATAGCAGAGTGAGACTATAGGCGCCGCTTTTCCGACGGCGGCGGCGGTGGCGGCGTCAACATCAAATCTTAACCTGAGGTTAAGTTTTTGAAATGACATCATAACTTAGAAAGTATATGGACCTAGTTCATGAAACTTGGCCATAAGGTTAATCAAGTATTACTGAACATCCTATTAGAGTTTCATGTCACATGACCAAGGTCAAAGGTCATTTAGGGTCAATGAACTTTGGCCGAATTGGGGATATCTGTTGAATTCCCATCATAACTTTGAAAGTTTATGGATCTGATTCATGAAACTTGGACATAATAGTAACCAAGCATCACTGAACATTTTGTGCAAGTTTCAGGTCTCATGATTAAGGTCAAAGGTCATTTAGGGTCAATGAACTTTGGCCGAATTGTGGGTATCTGTTGAATTACCATCATAACTTTGAAATTTTATTGATCTAGTTCATTAAACTTGGACATTAAAGTAATCAAGTATCACTGAACATCCTGTGCGCGTTTCAGGTCACATGACCAAGGTCAAAGGTCAATGAACTTTGGCCGAATTGGGTTATCTGTTGAATTACCATCATAACTTTGAAAGTTTATGGATCTGATTCATGAAACTTGTACATAAGAGTAATCAAGTATCACTGAACATCCTGTGCGAGTTTCAGGTCACATGATCAAGGTCAAAGGTCGTGTAAGGTCAATGAACTTTGGCCATGTTGGGTTTTTTTGTTGAATAACCATCATATCTCTGTAAGTTTATTGGTCTAGTTCATAAAAGTGGACATAAGAGTAACCATATATCACTAAACATCTTGTGCGAGTTAGAGTAGTTTTCAAAGTCAGCACTGCTGCTATATTGAACTGCGTGATGCAGGTGAGACGGCCAGAGGCATTCCACTTGTTAGCTAATGTTTGTACTATTACCTGAGGAAGTTGTACCAGCTTATTGTCCGATGTTAATGCAATGTCAATGGCCTTTGCATCTATTATACTTTCACACAGAGGAGCAGAAGTAGGGCCCCTCTTGACTCGAGCTGCACCATTTGACCGGGTCCTGCTCCTTAGGGATCTTTTCCTGAATAATAATAATAATGATAATAATTGGCATTTGTGTAGCGCTTTATAAATCTACGACTGCTCAAAGCACTTACAATTATTACCTGGTCACTGGATTCATAGCATTTCAAGCAGCCTGTTAGGCGCACACTTGCTTAAACCAACCACAATGATGGTTGTTTCCAGACTTTGATTTTTCATAACAAATCAATTTCTATAAATTGCACTTTGCAAGGACATGTGAATTTGCCCATTATAGTCATTTTATTTTTAGACTGGTCACAAAAAATATGTTTGGCTTAGACGACATTGAATGACACATGCTCTGCACAATTTGGTCAAGAATATTGCTTTGACTTTAGGCAATTATTCAAATTAAGAGTAGACCAATTTATGCAGACTTTCAAAATGATATTCTGCATTAGAATGATTTAATCTTTACTTGCCTGCACATGGTGTATCCATTTTCCTCTGTGAACATTCCAGGAACAGTTTTCCATGGTGGAATATTCAAGTATGCTTCATTTAGACCGGATTTCAGTGTGTGTGTGTGTTTTGATTTTGACATTATTTAAACTTTTCCGAAAATGATATGCACACACTTCAGAAATTGTTTGCAGCTTTATTGCACACCTCCCACCATTTAAAATTCTAAGAAAATATCTCATTGAATTCAAGGATGACCTGTGGGTTCGTCCATCAGGAACGCTGCGGAACATGCAATGCACTCATGGGTGCAAAGAATAGTTGTTTGAGCAAAGAACAAAGGTCCTGTTTCATAAAGACTTGATATACTAACAAATGCATGATTTCCATAACAAATTTTCTATCAGCCAATCAGATTGAACAATTTTAGTAGCTTTCAACTGTTGTTGCAAATTTATGAAATGGGGCCCAAAGGTTGTCTTCTTGAACTTTTTATTTTGGTACGGATACATTTAATAGAATGCACATATATGCTAAACCAACCCAACCTTATTGAATTTTTCACGCTGATATCACTTAGCAATTTCACATCTCGAGGCTGGTCTTTGAGTGTCTTGTGGGAATCCCCAACAGTGTTAGCACCTCGTCTCTTTCTCCGCCGCCTTGAGTCGCTTCCACTGCTACCAGAAGAGCCAGAATTACTCCATTCGTAGCTGCCACTGCCACTGCTACTGCTACCTCTGTAATAACTCAAGATACTGTCATGGGTCTTTTCCTGTTGTTCACCAGAAGTACCTGGTGAAGATGAATCATGAAAGAATTGCAGAGCTTTAACAAGCTTGAGCAGAGACTTTGCAGTTACAGAATTTAGGTTTAAAAACATCTTGTATCTCATGTATTTGTGGAAATCATCCTCATTTTAATGATCGTTTGATATTTTTTCCAAGAGTAGTTTTAAAAATAAAGAGCGGATTTCACAGGATGTGGTCCCAAATTGTGGAATAACTTACCTGCACACTTACATTCTACTTCATTGAGAGTATCTTTGAAGACAAAGCTACTAAGAAAAATTGTTTAAAAAATCTGAAGCAGAAATGTGAAATTCTAAAGGAAACATAACCATGTTACTTTGAGATTTAGAAAGCAAAAACAAATCCCCCTCCAAAAAGTGCCTTCATGTATATACCTGTGCATTCCTTCATTTTTACACATTATTTTTTCCCATGAAGAAACCTGAGTATTATGATCATCTTTAATAAGAAATGTGTTACTGCATGTCATGAGAATTCTATCAATGAAAATGTTTACCGACTTCTGGTACCGCACTCATTCGCATCGCACCTGCATCCTCATCAGCTGTTCTTCCCGGATTATTCTCCAGAAAATCGTCCAGTTTCTCTTGATCCGCCGGGTCTAAAAGTGGCTTTGAAGGGACGTTGACCCGTGTTGCTGTTTCCTCCAGCTCATTTGCCTCTTTCCTGGTGGAGAAGAACCCCCCGTACTGGGCCAGTATGGAGTCCCTCTGGTCTCTATTGAATTGGATCACGCAGGCCCCTTCTAGCTCTTCATCACCATGCAGTAGCTCTGGGTTTTCTTCCAGCATCTTGATAATCTGTATGGCATTGGCATAGAGTTAGGGTGGCCAAATTGATAAAAGATTGATATTTGCGCACTGGGACATACATTCTTTACAAATTTCTATATATCCACTACTTCTGTACTTTTACAATTACAGCCAATTACAAGTTTGAAAGCTTATATGTAAAAAAATCCTGAATGTCAACATTTCATTTTATTAGTCAGTGCGATATTCTACACAGAGTAGAATATTAGATTAAGATATAAATCCTAAGATTGGTAATGTTTTATGTACATTTAGCTTCAAAGGTACACATTAGCAATCTTTATTAATTTATGATGCTTAAATTTCAAAGGATAAAAATGAAAGAAAAATTCAAATTTTGGCAAAAATCAAATGATGAAAGCTGATCAAATATCAAGGTTTTCAAGTAACTTCATCGTCTGAATAGACCAGCTTGGAGTTATTTCATTGGCAAGTTTTCTCAAATAACCTTTCTTTTTTCGATTAGGATAGGATTCAGAATTTGCCTAAACCAGGTGATAAGAATAGCATTTCAATAAATGCTCTTGTATTTATTGCATTTCTACTGAGAATGCATATTGCAATTGCAATGTTCTCAACCAACTGTAAAATACCATTTACTAATGGACACGTTAATGCTTGACAATGGATCTAATGAAAAGCACAATTCAAAATAATATGCGAAATATCTCATTAGATAATGCTAATCTCGTTCAATATTAAACCACAGAATGGAACTATGACCTGGGTCCTGTAACACAAATGTTAACGATCAATCACATGCTTCATTTTCATGATCGATTATACATTGTGGTCAGTGCAATCAATTATACAGATATTCTTCTATGACGATTGCTAAGCTTTGTGTTACAGGACCCCCACTGGTTTAAACCTCACCTCTTCGCTGTTGAGAATGGTCTCAATCTGTTCGTCCGTTAAAGTAAGCCTTGGCCGAGTGTCGTCTTTCGGGCAGAAGATTTCACAGAACTTATCTTGAAAGAAATTGCCCCTTGCAAAGTTGGTCCACTGCCCTGTGACCCCCGGCAGCCCCCCACCATGGCAGATCGAGAGGAAGAGGACTAGGACAAATCCCAGATCCTTGTACTCCATCATGGCCTCAACCTGACCAATACTTTTCCAATCTCTCTCCTCTCCTCTTATGCCAATAATTACCTTTCTATTCAATTTCCAAGAATCCAGCAAATTATCTCTGATAACCCTACATCCACATCACTGTACTATGAGGACACATGTATAATTCCAGTCAAGCCTTTGCTTTGAATATACTGTAGCTCCGTCTTTATAACGAAACAACAAACGAAGCCACAGATATGGCAAGGTGAAACAATCATAAATATTATGCCACTTGACCAAGCATGGATTATTTTCAGCATACAGCATATTTATGAGGACTTGTAGAATTCCTATTGATTATTTTTCTGAAGGGGATGCTGCAGAGATTGATTTTTGCCACATTGTGTTGCAAGGTGTCGGCTCTGTGTCCTTGAGCCCTATAGTCATACAGCAAATACTGTGATAATCCTAACATCTTTCTATCTCCCGTACTTCCCCAAGCTGTGAACTTCCGGGGAGAGCGGTCGTGCAGTAGCATCAGACCTTATGCATAAGGATATAAATATACAGTCATACTTTCATCAGCCTTCCATCGGGTTTTAAAGGCTGCATTTATCTAGTCCCCTTGAATACAGTTCTTCTTGTGGTGTATACCAAAGGAATGCAAATACAAGCAGTAGAACCTGCTTATAAATACCACTTTTCTTGTTATCCTTTGACTGGCCTTTGTACACAGTTATGCCCTTTTCGTGTGTTGTCGGATGGAACAGATGTAGAGGGCAAGGATGCCTAGAATACTGATTGAGGAAACTTCAGAATTGTTAGGAAAAAGGACCATATTCAATCAATTGTACATTTTTGGGGATACATGATTTGCCAGAGACTTTAATCTTAGTTTGATATTTTTGTTTCACACCCTCCAACATTTTCAAGGCCTTGGATTGTGATTTAAATGCGAATGAAAAGATGGCTTAATTATATCAAGATGTTTGATAACTTGATAAATAGTAAGATAATAGAACTCAATAAATATTAAGATAATAGATTGATGCAATATTTAGTCAGTGTTAGATCATTATGTTATTTGAAAAAAATTAAACTGCTCAACCAGATTTATATCATACTAGTGGTTCATGATATTTGCTCCTTTATGAATTCCACACACTTATTGAATAACTATAAATTTCAACTTTGAATTTATCACTATACCATACCCTAAACCTAACCCTAACCAGGGTGCTAATTAACACTTGCCCGATTGCCTGGGGCAAGTAAAAGTTAGAATCGGGCAAGTGTTTTGAAGTTAAGACCAACGCTACTTGCCCGAATTGGGCAAGCAAAATTCTCACAGTAGAATGACCAAACTTAGGGTCTATACAATTTATCGACCCTAAATTTGGTCATGGCGGGCAAGATAAACTCACTTTGGAAAAAGAAATGCAGTAACAAGGTACATCAGTTCATGTCAAAAGAGAGAAAAAAAGGTCAATGGTTTATAAAACTGCAATACTTACTTTTGAAGAGGTAAAACTTTTTTTTTCAAGGATTTTTACATGCAAGTGAAAAAGATTTTGGGGCAAGCATATTCCAACTATTTGATAATTCACTTGCACGACCGGAAACTGCTCCTAAAAAGATATGTAGCACCCTGCCCTAAACGTAACATAAAACCCTATTGCAAAGAAATAAAGCCTGTAGCAATTGTTGCATGAACAAATGTGTCTCCCATATTAGTACCCTTCTTGAATCTACATGTAATATGAGTATGTAACTTGAAAGCAAAGGTTCACATTTTTGTAGTGCCAAGTTAAAACAACAGATTTGTAGAGCCATTGTTTTCAATCGCACGCCACTAGTGGAGACTAGTACCCGAATGGAAATTTTGCGGTGAGCTAAATTACGTCAGATTGGCACCATGACGTGTGAAAAATAAAATCAATATGACCAGTACCATTTCCAGTGAAAACGATACAGTGCCTGCAGGGGTGGTACCAGTAGAGTACGCAGGATTTTTGAAGGAGGGGGGTAGAGTTCAATGAAAATTTGACAAGCAAATGTAAAAAAAAAAAAAAAAGGTTTTCACCAAAAAAAGAGAGAAAAATTACGTCTCTTCGTAACCCCCCCCCCCCAAAAAAAAATGACAACCAAAAAAAAAAGGTTTTAACTAGTTGTCAGATGTGATAACTTTCATTGATTTTGATTGGCTGAGAAGCATTGTTACTATGGTAACTGTCGGATAAAACAGGACTTGTCGGATCTTCAAGTTCTTTCATGAAACGTTCTCCAGGAGTAGTTTTTGAATCCTAACACCTCTCTGATTAAGTGACAGGAGTCAGAACTAATTCACAATACAGATGCCTCCATGCATTTCTTGTCTTAATGAATAAGTTACTCCCTTCTTGATTCCGAAATTCCTGTATAGATTGATATTATCTGGGAATACTTGCATCTGGGGCTCATTTCATAAAGGCTTCATGCAAAGATGGTACATGTAGTTTTTCATTATTGCAAATACTACGGAAACCTTGATTTTGATTGGCTGTTGAGCCACATTACCATGCTGGTTGCCACTGACAATGGCAAATTAGCTGTTTTGTGAAACTGGCCCCGGGTTTTGATCACTTTGAATAGAGTGTGGGATCCACTTGACTCTGACCCCTCTGGTAGAAGTTTAAAGCTGCTTATTCATTTAGTGTATGCATGCACTCCGAAACTACCTATCCCAGATTTGTACTTGGCATTGAAACACAACATGTGTGTACAATGCAAATTACAATCAGTCATTACCTTTCCTGTGGATTACGTTGATTTTGTTCTCATTTCTCACACTTGAAATACTCATATTAAACAAAAGACCGGTACTAACTTGGTGGCATGCTAATATGAATACATGCATTTTGTCAAACCCATGGCAGTTTTTGCATGTACAGTGGTGCTGAAAAGTCAGTGAACCCGTCCAGAAAATAAATAATTCAAAGGTGTGTTGGATATTGTGAAGTCAGATGATGAAATATTACAGTTTGTTTCTCTGGACCCACCGAACATTGTTGTATTGTTGTCTCTATCCAACGCTCGGCATGAAGGAGTGCATTTTGTGGTGTTCACTAACTTTTGAGCATAGAAGTATGAAACGATATTTTTGGTTACACCTGCATGTGACATTACAATGCAAAAATATGTATCATATTCGTAACTATGATGTTCTTTGGTGTGTTTTTTTTAAACTACTATGCAGGAATTTTGTAATATTTGTGCTATTATTGAATTTAAAGTCAACTTGTTGTGAGGGTGAGCTTCCCCTTGGAGAACAAAGGTGGCTGATGTGACATTAAGATTATAAATATGTATTTCACAAAAAGTATGTGTAACTCTAGCAGATGTCATTTTGTGCTGCCCAAACTGAAGTAAGAAAAGCCCTACCTATTATTGTTTTTTAAAGGGATGACTTTGATAGAAGTCTGACTTAAATATAAAACATCAGACAGTTTACAAAATTTGTGTTTTTGTCAAGAAATGATGTCAAGAGTGTAACATTAAGGTCACTGTACCTCTATTGATCTTTCTTTCAGAATAAGACAAAGCCTGAATCCCCATCCACTGACAGCCAGCCTCAACAGCCTCTCTTTGCCAGGTCTCGCTCCAAGAGCGGTGGAACCACCCTATCTAGCCCCAGCGGAGGGGGGCAGAGCGCCTGTAAGGGGCGCATCAAGGCCGGGAAGAAGGGCAGCAAGGTACCCCAGATCAAGAGAAGTGGCTCCGAGCCTAATCTTTACCTTCAGAAGCAGCTGGAAGCAGAGGATGAGCTGGAGATGCAATCGGAAGCAGGTGGGGTTTTTCAGAAGTATTATAAGGTCCCCAGTTTTCAAAAATGCAAAAAACCTATATTCTGGGATGTTCTGAACAACAAATCCTGTGTTTCTTTGATGACTTACAAGTAACAATAATATGGAAAAGGAGTTAAAATAGTAAAAATCTTGGAAACATGTATAAGTTGCCATTATGTACTCGCTGCATAATGATACACAATGAAAAGCTCGACAGATACATGCTAAACACTTCAAACAGGTTTGTTCAGCAGATAATTCACTGATGCACATCTTTTTTTTCATTGGATTTTGCTTTGATATTCATGAATTTCAAATTATTTTGGTACTAAGAATTGTGTTTTCCCTGAAAAATGGATTCTCCCGAATTCCATAATTCTTTTCCCTTTCCTATTTCTTTGAGAAATTGAGATTTTATATAAGGGCTGGTGCTTACTTTATTACCTGCCTGATTGTTTCCCACCTGGCAAAAAGGCATTAGAGGAAGCATGATAAATATGATGCAACTGGAAGAAAGACCTTAGCACTTGCATGCTCTACAAGATAATTGGAGGTTACACCTAAGTTGATGTCTTGCTAACTGCAATGTATTCATCATGCTTGCATTGAAATCTGAATGAAAGTTTGGTACATTAAGAGATTATCAATTTTCAAAAGGGGGAGGCAAACAATGTATGATAAATACTCCTTAATTCACCTTACTTTTTCCTGAGAAAGATTAGCAGATTCCCCAAGTTGAAAAAAAAATATCAATAGACAAAGGGGCAGTTTTCATTTTAATATTAGGAGATGAGAAAAAGTACCCCTGTTTTGGAAGATTACCCCATGTCCTGTATAAAAGTAATGAAAGGAAGCCTTTTTAGTTTTACATGTTGTTGTTGACACTTTTAATGTATACACTAAAAATAAAAAAAATTAATTTCTTGGTTCTGTTCTCTCCCCTAGATGGCAGTTCTCCAATCAAACAGCGGAGAGGTTCTGCTGGATCACAGGCTAGCAGTAACAAGCAATCCCGTTTGATATCTCCTGGCTCCAACAGGATCTCCCCTCCTGGAGGTGGATCCTCTAAGCTCCCAATTAAACACAGCACCTCCACCCAAAACCTCAGTATGAACGGATCCTCCAGGAGTTCCTCATCCTCCTCCAGCTCTTCATCTTCTTCTTCTTCCGTCGCTACCGCTGCAGCCAAACGAGCCACCAGTCCCGGCCCAAGCAAGCGTGGCACTAGCCCAGGCAGGACCAACAAGCGAGGCACCAGTCCAGGCCCGACAAAACGTGGCACCAGTCCCGGTCCCACTAAACCTCAGCGAGGCACCAGTCCTGGCCCTTCTTCCAAGAATCGAGCCATCAGCCCGGGTAGGACACCGCGCACCAAGCAGGTGATGTCTCCAACTGCAGGGATGAAGATGCCTGCAAGCAGTGTGAGCAATGCCAATAACAGCAACAGTGACGAGTGCACTGGGAAACTGAGCAAGATGGCCAAGATGTATCGCAATCTGCACAAGAAGGAATTGAAAAATAATGAAGACAATGCCAATAATAACAACAATTGTAATGACTTCGTGAGCGGAACTTCAAGCAACAGTACCCTATACAATGATGCTACTGATTCGCTATTGTAATGTTGAGGACAACTTCATTATTCACCAACCGGAAGTATAATTTTGTGCCTACTTTGATACTTTGAGCTTTAGCTATCAAGTTTAAAAGTTTGTTTGTACTCACACGTTTATGGTGAAAACATATGTCTATTCCTGATGCAATGTTGGGGGATTTTTTTTGCACCTGAATGAGGCTTCAGTGAGTGTTTTATGAATCATACATAATTCCCAAAATTGTACAATTTATGCCACAAGTGCCGTTGACATGATAAGGTGTATCATGCCCTTAGCATGATACACACTATGCAAAATTTGTTTTTTCAAAAGTTCAATGTTGAATATAGTCAATGTTTAGGGACTTACAATGCTTGCATGAGGTGAAGGCTGATGGTGTGTGTAGTCTTTCAATAAGTGCACTTCCCGCTCTGGTTCTGGGCCTGTTTCATGAAGACTCATAGTAACTTTGCTTGCAATTGTTTCTAACTACCATGGAAAACTTGGGTTTTGATTGGCTGCTAAACCCTGTTATCATGGTAGTTACAATGATAGCAAAGTTACCATGATTGCAAGTCTTTGTAAAATTGGACCCTGGTATGGTACCAAAGAGATTCATGGATAGGATAAACTCATTCTTTCTGGTGAGCTTTTCATTAAGCTGTTCGTACAATTACTTACACCTATTACGCACGACTTGAACAGAATCTTAGGTCCTAACTCAATTGTCTAGGGATATATCACTTGGCATGAGAAAGGTTACCAGTCGTGCATAAAGTCATTGTATCTTATGAACAGCTAAATGAAACACCCACCTGGTTTAAAATTTTGCTGTGTAGTTTACCATTCTTCAATGATATGTAAAGCTTGGAAAATAATCATTAGGCCATACCATATGGGAGCTTGGTAGGAAAGTGGTGTAATGATTTTTTTCCCAAACTGTAAAATGTACAGTTATCTTCTTAAGTCATATGATTGGATAAGTGAAAGCAATTTTTCAGACCAGAACATGCAAAGCATGCATTATTTCCATCCTTTCAGTTTAGTTTCACATATATGAGGGTCCTGTCTTAAAAAGAGTTGTTATTTATCCAATCAAACTCAAATATATGGAAATCCATCAATGGTATAGCTTTCCCTACAGAGAATTTACACAATGGTCTTTTGTAAACAAGAGGTGTATTCTGGATTATCAAGTAAATGATGAATGTAGGAATATAAATCATATCTAGAAAACATTTAGAACAATTATACAAGTCAATTATATGTTGATGTTGCTGGCTTGTGGTTGATCAGATCAATCGTAACTTTTTGTAAGACGGGACCCTGAGTTGCGTTCAATCCGATCATTCACAACTCTGGAAAGCCAGCAAATGCACGTTTGTTCAGACATATTTCTAGATATGATGTATATTCATACATTCATTGTTTTCTTGAATATCAGTTGTGCTTCTCTGTTTCCGAAGGACATTGTACAAATTTTTCGTAGAATAAATTATGTCATTGAAGGATTTCCATATAGTTGAGGTTGATTCTCAAGTTTGCTAAAAACAATTACAAATTTTTTGAATCATTCATTTTCACATCCACCTTAAGTTATGCATTTAGAATATTACAGGAAGCATTCAGTTTATTTCCTTGTGTACAGTATTCCCCTGTTTTGATCTTGTTTTCATTCATTGAAGAAAAATGAATTTCTCCTCCTAGTTACATGATGCAAATATTGGAGAAAAAAAATGCACTTTATTATCGTAATTTGTACCTGTAAAGGAATTAAAAACAACAGCAACAACAGCATTAAACAAATATTTGATGTGTTTTGAAAACCAGTGTGTGTCTTCAGGTGATAACTACAGTGCAATATTAATTATGTTTCATCAGCATCTTGATAATACTTATCTTGTATACTTTTCAGTTTGAAAATAATTTGTACATAATTGGGAAATGATGTGAAAGTTCATTTGGGAACACCAGTGTTAAATGATATGAATTATTTTTACTGCCATGCAAATGGTCACCCGACTGGGCTTTCAAATTTGATGGATGGTGCCTCAGAAAATATCAAAATTTTATTCCTTTTTTTGTTCTTGTTGTAACTTACATCATTTTCAAATCTTTTGTTTCAATTGATTTGTTGAAATATTTGTACATTTATAGTATGTGGCAATATATTATAGATTAGATAATTTACCCTATTTTGTAAATATATTTGTACATAAATGATTGAGATTTTATTAAATTTGCATAGAAATGCTTGCCTTTATATATTTAAAGTCACTTATTATTTTGTGTTATATTGTGAGGACCACAAAAATTAATTTGGATTTTAAAAGAATATTAAAGCCAACAATCAGAAAAACAGATCAGGAACAGGTCTTAGAAGAAAACTTAAGAGAGCTACATGGATAAGAGGACATTACCAGGTCAGAAGTGAATTTGCCTGCCCTCTAAATGGAAAGAGGTTGCAAGTCACTACCAATTTTATATGAAAATTATTGGTCCTGTAGTATGATTATAGGACAAGTCCACCCCAACAGATTCTTGGTTTTTTTTTAAATAAAAAGAGAAAAATCTAACAAGCACAACACTGAAAATTTCATCAAAATCGGATGTAAAATATGAAAGTTATGATATTTTACAGTTTTGCTTAATTTTCATAAAACAGTTATATGCACATCCTGGTCGATATGCAAATGAGGGAACTGATGACATCACTCACTATTTCTGTTGTATTTTATTATGTGAAATATGAAATATTCTAATTTCGTCCTCATTGTCCTGTGAAACAAAGTTTTATTTTTCCCTTAACATGTGGAATTATTATTTTTACGGTTCAGGCAAGTTTTTCCTTATTGTCAAATCTGTAAAATTTGAAATATTGTATAATTCAAATAATGAAATACAAAGAAATAGTGAAGGACATCATCAATCCTCATTTACATATCACTGAGTTGTGCAATAGCTGTTTTGTGATAAATAAGCGAAACTTTAAAATATAACTTATTTTGAATTCAATTTGAATACTAGTAACATTTTCAGCATTATGCTTGTGTGATTTTTCTCTATTTATTTAAATCAAGATTTTTTCAGGGATGGACTTGACCTTTTAAAGATCAATGATTGATTATTGGTCTGATTTCATTGACCATTTTGTATTGTACAACGCCTACTTAGCTTGTTGTACGCGATCAAATGGGAGGCTGAATGTCACACATTCGTACCGTTGCACACAAGACGTACCATCCAAAATGTACCATTGCACGGCTTTAGGAGTAAAATGCGCGTACATTCCGCTGTCTAAATGCACAATGCTGTCCAAGATCATGTGCGCTTGTGGGATTTGCTTTTCGCTTTCAATATTTTTGCTCCCTTTTCATAGATTACTGGAGGGGAAACTCATGTTTTTTTTCAAATTTTCACTAGATTCCGAGGCGCTGTACAACACAAATAGCGATTTCGCATTCGGTGAAAGAAAGAAACGCTCTATTCAACTCGGCTAACGCCTCGTTGAATAGAGCATCTTTCTTTCACCTCATGCGAAATCTCGCACCATCGCACTCATGCCTATTCGCTATTTGTATATCATCAAACGTAAAGGTCGGCTCTACAATTAATCGGCAAGCTATATCTTATTTGGGCCTAGTGTACTTGTCTTCTATGTTGAATGAATTTCTTGTTAATTTCTCTCTGTACTCATATGAGAAATGCTATTCCTTTCCCATTTTGAGCGAAATCAACAGTTTTTGTTAAATATCTCTTTTATCACTTTATTGCCAATGTACAGCAATGTGAGGGGTTTGATTTCGGTGTCAGATCTCGAGACTAATATTTGCCAGAAAAAAATTGCCTTAAAAAAAAACTGCCCCAAATAAATAAGATCTATCCCATTCAATCCATGAATTTGCAAAATTCAAAACTTGTAATTTTGTTCCCTTTTTTGTAGTATTCACTTGTTTATACATTTTATATTCCTGTTTTGATTAAGAGTTTAACAGTTAATATCAAGGTTAACATTTCTTGAAGGTCACCCAGAAGAACAACAGTAAAAAAAAAATCCAATGGATATCTTAGTTTACTATTGTATAATTTTTGGTGTCATTTCAAAGTGTATATGCCAGAAAGAAAGAATGAAGGAATTAACTACATATAAATCCTGATTCAGGATTTATTATTCTCTTTGATTTAAACTGGCATAGCATATGTACATTTTACCGCCAGATAAACAAAATTAAAAGAACTGGTGAACAATTACAGCCGAGAATACTCTGAAATATAAACATTTTCCCATTGCCATTTCTAATCTCTAAATTGGTCAGATGTACATAAACTGTCTGGACACACAAATCTGGGTATTCATTCTTCATGCATTTTCTTCTGGATGACTCTGTGTCTTAGTCGCAAGCCTCGGTATCCCTCTCCCCTGCCAGACCTATTATTTTGTACATATTAATGAATTGGTTTGTAATATACTGCAGTTTGATTTAGAGAAATGAAATAGAACATTCCTTACCTAGTTTAAATTATTTTTTGAGAGCTCCAATATTTTCTGTTGTGTACATGTAGATAATTTGTATTCTTTGAAATATGAGAAAGAGGTTTATTGTTGAACAATTAAAGCCAATTTAATGAAATGTTATGGGTGTTTGTATTTTTATACATTGACTTTAGGAATTGACACTTGCGATTGCAAGAACACACGCAAAAATGCCATTCTCTCTCATTGTTGATTGCATTAGCAGATGTTGAATGGACAAAATGCTTACAGTTCAAAGATACTTTCAGTATATAGCTTTGACCTAATTTGATACAAATACTTGAAATTAACCATGCATTATTGGAAAAATATCAAAATTCTTTTATATCTTCTAGGTAACTTTTTCCTATTCTATTTCATTCACTTCATGCTTAACTTTTCTAACAGTTATACAACTCCCTCCCTACCTATTGTTTGTTTCTCTTTATATTCGTTTAATGAGCAGAAGTCCTGATTTATTTATATATTAGGTATTTCAATAGGTTCATTTAATTCATAGTTCTTGACCCCCTCCATTGATTATGACTTCGTTGGTCTATTGATTGATTGATAGGTTGGAAGATTGATTGATTGTTCTATTTGGTTGGTTGATTTATTTATTTGGTTAATTGATGGTTGATTGGATGGTTTCTTCTTGTTACAGGTTGCATGAGTTATTATGTGATTATTTGATTGATTGGTTAATATTGGTTGATTGATTGGTTCATTGATTTACTGATTGATTGATCAAGCGGTTTATTGATTTGTTGGTTGATTAGTTCGTTGATTGATTGGTTGGTTTAATTGATTGATTGGTTTCTTTATTGATTAGCTGATTGATTGGATAGTTGATTGATGGATCGGTTGGTTGATTGATGGATGGATATATTACTAATTGGTTGGTTAGTTGGTTGATTGATTGGTTGGCTGGTTGATTGATTGGCTGATTGATTGATTGATTGGTTGGTTGATTGATTGGGTGATTGATTGATTGATTGGTTGGTTGCTTGATTGGTTGATTGATTGGTTGATAGATTGGTTGCTTGATTGATTGATTGGGTGATTGATTGATTGGTTGGTTGGTTGGTCAATTGATTGATTGGTTGGTTGGGTGATTGATTAGTTGATTGATTGCTTGATAGATTGGTTGCTTGATTGATTGGTTAGTTGGTTTGATTATATATAGCTGATTGATTGGTTAGTTGATTGGTGGATCGGTTGGTTGGATGATTGATTGATTGGTTGGTTGATTTATTGAATGAATGATCAGCTGCATGGGGCTCTGAAAGTGGGCCAATTGACGTTCCGGGAATAGCTACTTGACTGTCCACATGATTGTGTGAATACCTTATTTTGTTGTGTGAAAATGAAGAATCAATTAACTGCAATCATTAATTACGAATACCCCTCCCTTTTCTATAACAGGCTCTTTGCTTTTCGATGGAGCAGACGATTGGAAAATCGGATATCATGGCCTTACGCAATTTTTTTTCCAAGCGGGGGGGGGGGGGGGAGCACGTGTAAACTTAAAAAAAAAACTCAAAACCTGGGCTTGTCATTGAGGCGCTTTTGCATTTTGTAAAATTGAAGGATTGCGTCCATTTGGTTAATTTTGTGAAAATGATCAGTAAAAAACTGTAAGTTTTCAAAATTTTCGGGGGGGGGGGGGGGACGACTGCCTCCTTGCCCCCCCCCCCCCGCGCTGCAAAGGCGACCATGTTTGAAATAGATCCACCCCTAGGGTGTTTTGCTTATAAACCTTTGGTTGAGTGGGTCGTAAGTTAATGTATTGATCAAATTTATCAAGTTTGATTGATCAATCGATAAAGGTTGCTGGAATACCTCGGGTTTGATTTTCTATGTTTTTATTCTTTGCCATAATCACATTCATAATGGGCATTATTTTTCAAAAAAAATTCGACCATAAGACGGCGCCCTTGCAATTAGCTCTAAAATAAACACAAAGCAAAACAAAAAAAAACACTATGCAATTTCCGGAAACTGAAATGTCAAGTCGGCCTATACTATAAACAGAAACATACATAAACATTCTGCAGTGTTTGAAATTAAAGATAATGGATTACAAAGATTTTAGATTTTTTTTAATCATTATGAAATACATGACTTAATTGAACCTATCATTATACAAATCAAGTATTGGCCTGTCTTAAATGATGGGTAGAATGATTTGGTGCACATTTCTTCACCCTGTCTTCGTCTTTTCCCTCTTCTACTCCTCCTCCTAGCTCCTCCATTTCTTCTTCTTTCTCTTCCTCCTTCTCTTCTTCTTCTTCTTCTACTTCTTCTTCTTCATCATCTTCTTTTACTTTCATCTTATTCTTTCCTCCTCCTCTTCTTCTTTTTTTCCTTCTTCTTCCTCTCCTTCATTTTTAATACATACAAAATCTTTAATTTAGGCCTACATTAGACCCTTCTTCTTTTCCTTTCTTTCTTTTCTCCTTGTTCTTGCTTGGCCATGGAATATTTTGATCGAGCTCAGAGACCATGGCCCAAGCGGGGGCCCAAGCTCCATTTGTACGCCACTATAGGTGTGTGTGTGTGTGGGGGTAGTCTTTATGACCGAATTTTAAGTAATTTTAGTATATTTACAAGACAAGGTCCTTCATAAGTATAAGGCGAGCGCGAAGCGCGCGAGCTAATAAAAAAAAATGACACGGAAAATGAGCCATTTTGAAGTTTCTTATCTGTTTTAATGGTTATTTCTCTTCAGTATAGCCTACAGATCATTAAATGATAATTTTTATGTTCTCCGCTTTTTTAAAATCATCATTAACCTGAATAAAGAAAATTAACAAAAATGAAGTGATATTCAAAAGTGTGGTATATAACCGGACCACATCACATGTGCTTGGTTGCGGACTCGGGTGAATTAAAAAAAAAAGTTATCATGATTTTTTTTCTCTATCCACCTGTTCGTAATAAAAATGAATGGTTTCATAAAACAGTAATAAAAATATGATTTTTTTTTTGAAAAACAAACAATCTCAATAGTAATTTATAATGAGAAAATATGATAGATATCCCTACCATCAACTATGGTTATTATTATTGTTGTTATTATCATTATTATTATATACTAGTCATATGATTCATCTTATAAAAATATTATGATGTTCAACCTGGAATTTTCGGGGAATATACCGCAGGAAATTCCCCACCTGAAATATCGGAGGGGGGGGGGGGTCCCCGTGATCGGCACCCGCCATGGAGTGGTTTTTAGTTCTGTACTTTGGTAAATGTTAAATGGTGGTGATTTTTAAGCTGACTGCTAAGAAAGCAAGAATGTTTTAAGCAAGCAACTGTAGGATCGTACAGGCCTATTGCCGCGTTTATCATGTTTAGATTTAAGTTTTCCTTTTTTGGGGTTTAGGTTTATCCTAATTGTATTCCAAAAGTGTGGACATGTCATTATCATTTTTGGGAGGATATCCAATATGTAAAAAAAAAATGAGTGATGGGTGTGTGTGTGGGGGGGGGGGGGTCAGGGAACCACCCACTTTTTGAGCAGTGATCATCACTAAAGAAAGAGTATTGATAACGAAGAGTGGTTACTCTCAAACTAGCTTGACACGCGACGTTGTATGACTACGTGGAAGCCCATGTACACGGAGCAAGAGCAAGATGGAGATACGTTTGACCGAATACTAGTAGTTAGTAATCATTGGGAAATTAAAAAGGGGGAATCGCAGGGGCATCGTGATTGCTAATTTGCTCCTAAGACAATCATATCTGCTTCGCAGAAGAATTTATATTAAAGATAGGTTTGATAATAAATAATGCACATTGTCATGGGCCAGTTATTATGCATAAGCGACCCTAAGTAAGCGATAGGCGTTACACGAAAGTTCCATGTTGGACGTAGTTTTATCTGAAAAGTAGGCCCTACTGTTTTATCCGACAGTCTCTATGGTAACAGTGCCTCTTGGCCAATCACAATCAAGAAAAAAATTGTCGGACGGAAATGTTGATAAGACCATGGACCTATTAGGTCCGTGATAAAACGCTTTCCAGATATTATTGTTACTACGGGGCTGCATTTTAGAAATGATCACATGAACATAAATAGAGATAACAGAATTAATTCAGAAATAAATTTTATAAATATAGCACAAAAATATAGGGATAAAGATAAAAAAAGGAATAGGCCAACTATTATAAGCGAAAGTTATAAATGAAATAAATAAAACCCCACACCAAAACACTAAAGGCTGCCACACTAAAATTATAATTAATGTTAATATTATCATTAACATCATCATCATCATCTTCATCATTATCATTATCATCATCATCATCATCATCATCATTATCATCGTCATCATCATCATCATCATTGTTATTATTATGAATATTATTCATTTATTCGTTATTATTTTTATGGGGCGGGGACAAGAACTTTTGTCCCAACTCTCTGTGGAACGTGGAACCGTTATACCGTGCCAAAGGGGTCTCTCGAGCTAGCTACGTAAGTAACTACGTGTTCTATGTCCTACATAATGAATTTGCTTTGCGGCATAATAACCGAGAAAACGAAACATGGCGGAAGACGGACCAAAACCTGTCGACATTGACACGAGTCGTTTAGACTCCAAGAGACAAACTCTTGACGATGCTTACGCTGCTCCTGCCAATTTTCCATTGAAATAGATGTCTGTAATCCTCAAACACATGGTATAGGGAACAAAAGATACACAGATTATGAAGTCAGGATGACGGTAAGTAGCACTGGACTGCGGTGGCCAGGCAGTGTTCCCATTTTCAATTTCAGTGCAGTGCAGTGTCCCGTGAGTTCGAATTGAGCTGTGTTGCTTTGAACCCATCAAAAGAGGCGTGATCCACGGAGTCGAAGTGAAGTGATGGTTCTGCATGCATGCAGTTGTTGCTGTGTCCTGTGTGGCAGCCAGCTGGTGTCTGTTGATGATAATGAAATTATACTTACACATGACTTACGATTTAGATCTACAACATGTTGTAGGCCTACTCTCAGTTAACACCTCTTTCTTTAACCAATTATCAATATGGAATTTTATTATTTGTAAATGCTCAAAAATGGCCAAAAACCTTATTCTCAGCTGTGAGTGTGAAAAAACAGGTGCAAAATGAGATATGAGAGAATTTTTTAGATGTATCGTGATTCCAAGGTCACACTTTTTTATGAAACGATCCCAATGTAATTTTATTAGATCGTGATACCAGCCAAACCCTTGTCCTTGACCTACAATACCGGTACATGTACTTTGTAATTTCTAGCAAATTTGACTTTGGGATCTTGCCTTCCGTCTGGTACTTACTGTATGAGTTTGATAAATTTGTGAACTGTGAGATTTTTTTTATTGAAAATCAACCTCATGATAATTTTTAGAAAGTGGGCAAATTATGGTCGCTCCATAATTTGTGCATGATCGTTTTGCAATATGGAAGACTGTCTCCTATGACGGAGATTATCGCCAATATCACCAGACTGACCAGAGACTTTTGTATTTTAGAATGTGTGTATTATATCCAATTATCCAGTTACTTTGGATATTCTTTTGTTTATATTTTCTGCAAAAGGATTACCTTGATGGCAAATAGAAATGTGATACTGATAAGCAGATTCCTCATAAAAATTACCCCTTTTCACTGTGACTGTCTACTTTAAAAATTCATCGTCAACTTTTTTTCATTTGGATTTTTGTTGTCGCCCACACACAAAACAAATGGGCTTCTGACCTCAGTGAGACAAACTTTTGGTTGGAAAGATTACATTTTTGTGGGTGTTTTTGTTCTTCAAATAGTATATAATGGGGTGTCCAAACTTCGCAGACTTAAAAAATGTTTCAGGCTTAACTTTGTTCAAAAGATATTCACAATTTATACAAAACCAATTCAAGAAATAGTTACCACCATGACGGCAAGACCGTAAACTATAAAATCATTGACGAAATTGTGAAGTAGGTCAAGGGGCTTTGCTGGTATCGCTATCTCAAAATTCTATTCTGATCGATAAATGTGCGCTGTATTGAAAAAACTTTCTGAAAAAGTGTGACCTAACTTCGCGGACCAAAGTTTTTGTGGGGATTTAAACAAAAACTCAAGCTCAAAAGGTAAGATATTTATATCAGATTGACAACAAAATGCTATAGAATCATGCAGTACCACATTGAACTCACATTTTTGATGATATCTGTTTGCAAAATGATGATATCGTGATGCTTGTTGACAATTTCAGATTTCTTCGGAATGGGCGCTAACATAGACAAGTTTGTCAATATTTTCATGAATACTGAACTCATCTTAATGAAACTTAAGACAAAGGGTTAATATTAGGTCGCTTTTCACGTTGATGTCAGATTTTAAGGATATTGGCTAGTTTTTGAGATACATGTAATGACCGTCTGCGAAGTATGGACACACGCAAAGTTTGGACTCACTGCCATATGGTACTCTCTGTCCCGCCTGCAAAAAAGCAGGGTTAGCCGGCTTATTGCGGTGCTAAGAGATGCAGAGTGAAACGAAACCGGGCTAAGGAAAAGTGGGGCTAAGCATGAGCCAGTCACAGAAGTCGAAGTTGCACGTTAATCATGCTCAGACGCTCTGGGTGGAAAAATCATCATTATTCATGAGCATCCGCGATCTTATGGGGTTAAGGTGTTGTTTACCCCGGCTAAGCAAATAGTATGGGGTTGAGATTGGAAAAATTACATGGGGGCTCAGGGGAAATTTGACCCCAAAATGCCCTACAGAGCCCTCAAAAATTAAAAAAGAGCCCCTCAAATTCACATAGGGTCCGATGTAAAATTTAATAAAATGTGGCAAATTTGGTCGAGTGAACTCAAAAGTAGCCCCAGAATTTTTTTTTTCCTCCTGGTAATACGGGATGAAACTAAACAGAGATAGTATGGGGTTAAGGATAGTCCGGGGTTAAGGATAGTATGGGGTTAAGGAAAAGCAGTGTGAAAAGCTTTTTAAGAGTAGAACACTTATGGCGAAAATTAATTTTGGTTTGCCATGCTTTTCATTTGAAGAATAACGAGCATGTATGTAGATGATATAAGAAAAATCTCTGGCTCTGTGGAGAGTAAGCATTCGTTAGTGAATGTTTTTTTACTCTCTAGGAGCCTCCTGGCTAGCCTAGAGGAATCTGTAATGATATTTTTATCATTTGTATTGTCATCATGGAGCCTAAACAAGGGGGCTATAGACCTGTGTGTCGAACATTGTCAACAATGACAGATTTCCCTCAAAAATCCACATCTATCACATACATTTTCGAAAAAAGAGAATTAATCCTGTTTTTTCACCTAATAATGATGCGTATAAAGGGATAAATTGAAAATTTAGGCAAACTGAGAGGTTTCTTTATACTTGACTGATCACTTTCTTGCAACTCCAAAATCTTCCCACTTTGCATAATACAATGGGCTTAACCTTTGACTCGGTTTGTGATGATATATCAACGACGGCCTACGCTATGAGGTGCTGTTTGTGGAACACTTTATAGACAAATTATTATTCAACATATTTATTTACATGATTATTTACAACTGAAATCTGTAATTAGTCTGGCCCAGAATCTTACAATTTTTTTCATCATTATTTTCTTAATGACCATAGACGAATCTACCAGTCTTCAAGCAAAAAGAATCAACGGTACGGCGGAGATACAGTGACTTTGAGTTTCTCAAGCAAGAGTTAGAACGAGATAGTAAAGTAAGTTTGTACTCTGAAATAATTCTATAAAACAATGTATTTGTAATATCCTGAAAGTTTGTCCATCTATTGGTAGTGTCTGACATCATTAGACTATCAACAAATCATTCCACTTGAGTACCACCTACTTAAAAAGAAAACAATTGTAATACCCCAATTTGGAAATGTTTACACTGCATGTAGATGAAAGTAGTCATGAAGAGCACATGGACTTAAATACATATAGCTAGGAGGTTTGATTTGAAAAGATTTGTTTCCTTTCTAACTAGTTTCCTTTTTATCTGTCTGAATACCTGGACACAATCACTTTACATTACAACTTGAACAATGTTTTTTTTTTTTAGATTGTTGTTCCACCGTTACCAGGCAAAGCTCTTGGTAAACAACTTCCATTTCTAAAGAAAGGAGACGGTATATTTGAGGACGACTTCATCGAGGACCGGAGGCAAGGTTTAGAGGATTTTATTAATAAGTAAGTGCTGTTGAAATATAGCGACATTAAGCCCGAGTCAAACCGGGTGGTACGCCAGCGACCGCCTGATGATGGCGGTCACCGGTGTAAATTTGTCAAGACCAATGAACCGACGTAATGAAAAAATACAAAAGAAATTTGGTGTCACCAAAGGCTGAGAATATCCACCACTTTAAGACATATATTTCCTAATTTAGACCTTTATAACAAAACTTTAGCATGATGCTATAGTTCTGAACTTTTAATCAACCAAGTAGAGCTATGAAAATAATGGCACGAAGCAGGATTTCTCAATTTTCTTGCTCGAATTTATTGGCTCGTATCTTGGAAATCTCGTTGCGTGCAGCTATTTGTTCTGTTTGCGAGCAAGGAATGTAGAGGATGTAAGCACTCTGCGGCATTTGCGATCTACATGTAGTTCAGTGTTTGCGATCCAGGCAAACAGAACTAAATATCTGCGCACATGCACAAGGATGATGACCACACTGGCCGTTAAATTCAAGTAGAAAATTGAGAAATTTTGCTTCGTGCTATAATTTTCGTAGCTCTGCTTGGTTGATTAAGGTTCGGCAATATTACCGGTTTATTATCATGTGAAACTTTTGATATACTGTAAACGCTGTTATTTTCGCAGGATTAATTTTTCGCGCTTGGTGGCTTCAAAACATATTCGCCTGTTCTTGAATTCACGCTGCACACTCCATAATCAGAAAGTCATTTCCTTCTTCTTCCCCATCTGTGAATGGTCTTGATTAACATTTCAGCGACGAAATTGTATTTTCTGATCATAATTCTACCTCTAAAGTGGCGTAATTCAGCATTGTTTGGATCCAATCATGAGCTTTTGTGACATTTAGTGCAACTTTTTTTGTGGGGTGGACATCAGGGAAGGCAAAACGGAGGCACTGCTGGCTTATTAGTATAGACGGCCGAGCACCCGGGGGATAACTGTTACGGCTATTCAAAGTGCATGGGATCAATCAACAAACCTGGGTGATCGACCAGATGTCTTCTTAAAAACGAAATAGATCTAAACACTCACCAATCAAACAGCAAAAGCAATTTATATTTCAACTAAAATCATGATTTAAATACCGATCTGTGACTGTTAAAAAAATGATCGCATTGCTTCGGAACAAATTCCGCGATGCATATGATTTTAGAGCTAATGCTCCTTAGGTCAAATTATGCAATCTCTTTGACAAAACGATCCATGCAATTAAACCATGGTTCAAAACTTGCATTATAATAGATGCTCATAAATGTGCGCTCGCCGATCTTGCTGCGAAATCCGCGTAAAATTTCCACTTTTACAGTATAGGCCTAAAGTGGTTGATGATTCATAATCTGTGGTGACACTGAAATGACTGAATTTCTTATGTTTTTGTTTATTTTAGCATCAAAAGTAAGCCCAAACCTATTGAATAACGGACTATGATTACAGTATTTAAAATCTACAAAATTAATTTTCCCCAAAATATGATATGAATGTAATGAAGTGAATCTACACCAGCATATTCAAATTTTGATAGTACCATTTTCGATTTTCAAGTTGTGGTTAACATAATGGCAGAGTTACCATAATTGTTGAAGTTCCAGGGCCTGTTTTATATACTCTTTTTCAGTAACTCATGATTTTTGTTCCTCACTAGGCCTGCGCTAAAAATGGTCCGCACCAAGCATTAAAGATTGCTTTCAGTTACTACAGCAGAGCTGCGCTACTTTTACAATCGTACGTTAAAAAACTTGGGCACACTGGCCAAAATTTTACAACTTAGTACTGGACTGGTCTGGATCAGCGAGTTACTGAAATAGGTAGATAAAACCATAAGATAAAGGTACCTTTGGCATTAGTGACCGACCATGGAAACTTTCATTGTGATTGGCTACTCAGCCCTGTTAGTGGTTGCCATGATGAAACCAAAACCAAAGTTGTAAGTCCTTGTAAAACTGTCCCTGGTATGGAATGGACCCCCTGATCCATGTGATTCATTTAACCCACTATAAGCCTCATTCGTGTTCATTGAATGCATACTTGAACATTCATATTTAAAGTCGGAAGTTGCAGCTATCCTGTCATTAAATCATTGAAACGTTTTGTCCCTTGCAGGATTGCGGGACATCCGCTTGCCCAGAATGAGAAGATCCTTCACATGTTTCTACAAGACAAGGTGCTGGACAAGAAGTATGTACCAGGCAAAGTCAGGAATACGTAACCCCCAACCATGTGCACGATACAAATACACAGGCCCAAACAATTACTCCACCTGTATGAATTACTTGTACAAGAAACCTTCAAGAATTTGATTGGACTCTGACTTTATACCTCAGTCACATTTGCTCTACGGCGGCCTTATGGCGAGTCGAAAATGGGCGTTTTAACATTTTTGTACCAGCTACATACAGATGGTTTGAATAAAACAGCGAGTTGAAAATGGCTGTTTTAACATTATTTGTACCAGCTACATACAGATGGTTTGAATAAAACTGCTATTGTCGACTCGCTGTATGGCTGCCGTGGGGGAAATGCGACTGCTGCATTAGGTTTTTAGAGTTGCGATTGATTGCAACTCTAAAAATCATGCGCAACTTGATTTTCAACCAATCAACAGTGCGCATTTGGGACTAGCGATTGATTTTTTTGACTTGCGTTTAAACGTAACTCTTTCTGCAACAGACCCCAGATGATGACCCCAACCATCTTTTCGGCTTGCGTTGGTTATGTTTCTCTCGCTATCTTACTTTTTAGTATCGACTGATTAAATTGCATTTGATTGGGGATATTCGGGATCCTTCATAAATGATATATTTGCTCATGTAAATATAGGAGGGGTTACAGTATTATACAGGCGCGTATCCAGCATCAGATCCTACAAAGCATTTCATCTGCCCAGTTGTCTGCGGACAATAGTGACTCTATTATGGTTTTGCATGGGCCCATACATTTATTTGTCATAGTTGATGCTGAATACGCTAGTGTTATACCCAGTGAAGTGTTTCAAATTAAAAGGCCTATAAACCTAGTCATGAGGCCTGCCTATTTGCAAAATAAATACAAGTAGTCTCTGGACATTCATATCTGCTCTTATGCCTGGAATACAGAACAAAGTTGTATTAAACCCAGGTACTAGATATTTCATTAATTGCACTTCAAAATATTTGATTAGCCACTTTTTGACAGTTCATCTGTGTATGTATATTATGTTGATAGCACTTATAATTTTTTTGCAATGCCGAATCTGGTCTCATGACAATTTAATATTCCAGTGGGAAATATGCAGATAAAGTCGGACATTATATAACCTAATCCTAACCCTCTCCCTACATCCAGGGGCCCTGTTGCAGAAAGAGTTGCAATCAATCGCAACTCTAAAAATCATGTGCAACTTGATTTTCAACCAATCAACAGCGCGCATATGGGACTTGCGATTAAACGCAACTCTTTCTGCAACGAACCCCTGATCACATACACCATACCACCACCCTATTAATCTCTAACCCTAAGTTTGTATCCAGTTGTATTACTATTTATCTGATCTAATTGCCACTTGGTCAAACTATCCTTTCATCTAGTGATCTGGGCCGCCCTCTTACAAAGAATTACGATTAATCCAATCAACCACAGCTATGGAAAGCCAACAATGTCAACATCTAAAATACATGTTTGTTTAGAATATTTTCCAGATATGATGTATATGTATACTCGTATATTCTTAACTTTTGTTGAAAAATTCACTATGATTCTCTTTGTTTACAAACGACATTGTGCAAATTTCCTGAAGAAAAAATGACGACATTGATTAATTTCCAAATACTTGAGGTTGATCGGATCAATCATAACTCTTTGTAAGACGGGACCCTGGTCTTCTACCTTTGACTACTTATTTTGCTCTTGAAAAAAATTGAAGTTTTATTTATGTACAGTTCTTTTAATCATACAGATTATTAAAGTGGTTTTACTGTAAGTGGAAATTTTTACAGCCTAACTGGAAATAAGAAAAATCATGGTAAATCGCTAAATGGCAATTAGACAAAATGGTTAGATCAGTTGTTGTAGACCAACTAGGATTAAACCATGGCGGGACGAGACTTGGATATTAGACCTAACAGGTCCCAAAAGCGAATATGGAAACAAAATTACAATTTACCAGACACTTGTCTTAAAAAAAGAGAGGAAGGCTTGAGTAACTGTATCCTCTAATTGTCTGAGAAACTGAGAATATTTTTATTATATAATTTCATCTTCAACCAATGTAAATGCCAACCCAGCACTGCACATTTTTTCATTAGATTTGAATTCACACACCAAATTTCTTTTTTTTAATACTCTGAGTGCACACCCAGACCAAGTTTCTAGATTTTTTTTTCTTTTTACTGTAGTGTATTTATTAATGTAATTTGATTTGTTCTATTATAATCATTTGTCAATGGTGAAATAGAGAAGAAACTTATTTTTGTACAAAAGCACTTGCATCAGCTAGCTGGAATTCTTTTGCCTCTAATTCAAGCACTCACTTGTTGATGTAAGCAGTGTGATGTACAAATACGAATGGTTGTTAACAATGTATAAAAAAAAGATGATTATGCATAATAGTGTTTATATATCAGTGTGAAATGATTATGATTATGAAATGTGTTATTTTTCTCTAAGAATGTATAGTTTGTGTGTTGTGTTCGGTATATCATGATTAATGTACGTCTTCAAATTCTGGGTTTATTTTTTTGTGGAACTAACGTGTATGGTCACTTTCTCAAGACGTGTATTTTTTTTTTGCATGTAAATGTATACTTTGTATTAAAGGGATGGTCTGGGCGGAAAATATTTACATCTAAATAAATAAGAGTAAAATTCACAGAGCAAAATGCTGAAAATTTCATCAAAATCAGATAACAAGGAACAAAGTTATTGAATTTTAAAGTTTCTCAATATTTTGTGAAAAAGGTTATATGCACATTGTTGTGAATATTCATTAGGTGGGCTGATGATGTCACATCTCCACTTTCCTTTTTCTTATGTTACGTTACATGATTGTTTCACTTTTTCTGTAAATGTGAAAATGACGTGTCCTCATTATGCTGAAATAAGTTGCGGCCATAAATAACTAATGCACTTTAATCAGTTGTCAATCCAATTGTTTTAGTTTTTGGTAGAAAATGTTTTTAATAAATCAAATTTCCTACAAAAAGCAAGTGGGGATATGACATCAGCCCACCTAGTGAATATTTATATAATATTGACTGGCCTTGAGGGAGATACCAAATATATTTCCAAAACTAGTCTCATATTGCCCCGAGTCGCAGACGAGGGCAATATGGGTCTAGTGAGGGAAATATTTTTGGTATCTCCCGAAAGTAACGCCAGTCAATATTATTATTATTACCTGTTACCTCTTTCTGGTACATTAAATTAACATATTGATAGATTATATAACTAAATTGTTGGACTTACCTTGGTCAAACCTCTAGTGTCAATTCTGCACTTTACCATTATGACGTACTTACAAGTGCTCGGATCCAGCGTTGTCTTTATTATGACGTATATTGTTGGTGCGCGGATCCTTATGAAGCGTATCTCTATACGCATCCACAAATGCGCTGGGGATTGATGAGCTCGGAATACGGATATTATGGACCGCTAATTATTGTATGTAGGTGTAGTAGGAAAATTACTCTTCGGGGAGGAGGGGTGTACGATTATGGTCACTCGTCATTCAGCTGATCGCTGACCGAGCCATTGAGACGTAGTTTATGTTGAGTTAATCAGTTAGACAGACAAAATACGCGTTTATATCATGTCTCTAAAATGCCTCATTCAGGTAATAATCATGAAGACATGCCTAGAATTGTTTCACTGCAATAATGCAAATCCTTAAAATTCAATAACTTTGTTATTTGTTATTTGTTATCCAATTTTGATGAAATTTTCAGCATTTTGCTCTGTGAATTTTACTCTTATTTATAAAGATATATTTCCATCCTGGTGGGTGTTTCATAAAGCTGTTCGTAAGATAAGAGCGACTTTAAGAACGACTGGTGAACCTTTCTTAAGCGCTAAACCATCGCCAATGGTGTATACCATTTACCAAGAGAAAGGATCACCAGTCGTTCTTAAAGTCGCTCTTATCTTACGAACAGCTTTATGAAACGGCCCCCCGGACCATCCCTTTAAGTACATGCGATGGATCACATGACATTGATTTTGACTTGATATCGATATCGGCAGCAGTAACAAGAAGGTTTACGATGGATTGCAAATAAAAAACATGGAATTCGACATAGAAAAGGCAAAAAACATCAGTTTTGCATAAACTGGTCTAAAATTTTCTTTGACTTTGACTTAATGCAAGACTTTCTGTAATCTGTAAATATTCACAGTGATCTTCAAACACCATCATTATTCCGTCTTTTAAAATTTTTATTCATGAAAGTATGCTTGGTCAATATTTTAGTACATGTACTGCCCAGCAGTGAGATTTCAAATTAATGCCTATAATTAATTTGACCAATCAGGGATCGAGAACCCTCACTTGTGGTATATACATGTATTGTGAACCACTCCCCTTTAGATTTGAGGGGTATGTGTGATATTGAAATGAATATGAATTAGACATCGTAGAATGATAATAGTACATGTACATTATTTGTTTTATATCCCTGTACCTGCTGCTTTCATTTAGTTCACTTTCAGAAAAAAAAAAAACATTGTAGAATATTATACAGTTTTGGTTTCTACGTTGCCTTTGTATTTAAGAAACTCTGCTATTCTAGTATTTATCCTCATATTAGTGCTATCTATACATTGCCTTTTATAATGATCTGAATTGGTAATATTGAATGGAATTTAGGGTTAAAAAGATGTAGCAGACGTAATATGAATTTTTTTTATCAAACATGTTTTATTATGAAAATATTGAAATCTTGACTCGTGTACTCCTGCCATTTGAAGATACATGTACTTGCACATGTAATTGGGGTTATTGCAAGTCAGCCATATATCAATTCTGTATGAATTGCGAATAAAGAATTGTATTAGGAGTTCAGCTCATTCATGTAACCTTCACGCAAATTTGCTTTTTAAAATGAAATATTGACAGACGTGTTTATCAAAATTATTGAATGAACAATAGCCCCTTTTAAGTTTTGTACCTCTGCGTCTGTTGACAATCTTGTAATAAATAAAATCTTGTACATGTTTGTATGCGAACTTCTTTGGTGATATTGTTAAATAGGACGTGTTACTCAAATTTATGTTTGTCTTTTCAGTTAAAAACGTTATTCGTGGAATACTTGAAAGTTTGCATACATGTAGTCGTAAGTAAAATTGAGTAAATTCTGTTAAATTCTGTTAATTAAATCTTTAACCTGCCATTGTATGCTTATTTAGATTAGTCAGTTTGCATATGTATGAAGAGAAAGGAGAGAGAGGAAGAACGAGAAAGAATGAGGTAGAGAGAGGGGGAAGGGGAGAGAGATTGGGTTAGGTTAGGGGGTGGGGGAGTAGAATAAGAACAGGGGGATTGTTGACTGAGAGAAAAAGATGATCAAATTACTTGATTAAGAGCTTTAATAAAATGTCTTTTGAAAAAAGGGCATTTGCTTAACTTGGACTTCTACAGTACATTCCAGAAAAAAAAAGGAAACTGGGATTCCCACATCTTTTTCCTTCAAAGTTAATTAATCATACGTCATTTTCATCATCGTACAATTTAATTATTCATCTACATTTTGACGCCTTGTGTGCGAAGAACACTTCATGTATTAATGAGCAAGACAAGTTTGAAATTTTAAAGTCTACATCAGGTTGTGCAGAAAAATTGCACAAGATTAGTTCGTGATACAACCGTGCTTATTTGACGATTGTCTCAGCATTTCTTATGTATTTAAGTTTCTCTTGCTGATCCCTGAAGCAAAGAGTGATCCAGATTAACGTGAATTTCTGCGCAAATCGTTTCAAATAGGCCTCAATATTCATTGTTTGTAATATGCCATGCGTGAATAATTTGCTAAGCAGTTGATCTCAAAGATGAGATCCAAATCTTGTTAACCATAAGTACGGTATCAAATTCATAGTAAACGTTTAATAATTGTGAAATCTCTCTCTGAACGGTTTTCCTCTTTTTTGTGGGATGCTCCGTATAGTGCTCCTGGGTGTTTTGCAGAGTTGAATGCGAATTAGAGTTGCACTTCAATTTACGTTTGCATGTGGCATAAAAGGCATTACAGCATTGGTCAAATCATATTAAGAGGACGCGCACTACTAAGATTGTGCCATTGCAAACCATGTGATGTGCATGACGACATTTAAGCATGACTCCTAAAGTCCTCCTTCACTCTGTGAAACACCCCCCTGATCGCTTTGTTCTATTGTTGGGTCAGACTGAACTTGAAATGATATATTAAGAGACTAAAACTTTACTGACCCCCCCTCCAAAAAAAGTGTGCACAACTCCAAGCCATTATTCCATGAATGGCCATATCCTACTCTTTCATGATGCTGCCCCAGAAAGGGTAAAAATTTAAGAATTTGAATAAAAAAAACACAAATTCATGTAGAAATCCATGTTTTATTTAAATATGATACAATATATTACAATTATAACAAACATCCAATCAACATTTACATGAATATATATATATATATATATGACCAATATCTTTCAAGTTTTTGTACAATTACATTATGTACATGAAAGCTTTCAAAGAACTATTCCTCATACTACCTCCCAAACATTTGATAATCTTATACTTTGTAACTTTAGAAATATACATGGAGCATATGGGCATAACGAAAATATTCAAGACCAATGAAAATCACCCACAATCAGATGAATTTATTTTATTCAATTGTGTAATTTCCAGTTAGGCAAGAATACCCACTTTGTCTAATGTCCATTAGGTTGAAAACCTCTTAGTCTCTAGGAATATCTAAACTGTTTTACTTGAGCACCAAATTATTCCATCTCATCATTATGTATTGCAGACCGAACAGCAATTGGACCAAATCGATATTAGATTAGATGATCTAAATTCACAATGATGGTTTCTATGGCATATCACAAAATCATGGACGATGAAGAATTCTCTATTAAATGCGCTTCAGTCAAGCATGAATTTAGGGGCTCTTTGCCAAAAGTGCCCATTCTAAATAGGACTTTTCTTAGCATACGTCATGAAAATGCGTAATTATGCATAGTCCATGCATGGTTTTTTACCATGGTTCAATGGAAATCTATGTGATTTCAGGCCAATAGATTCAGCCAATGTGGCATTACACAATCTAAGAGGCAGCCCTACTGCTTTCATACCAAGTAAATATAAACCAGGCTTACAAATGTGAATGAGGCCCCAGCCCTTTCCAGTCATGAATGAGAACACCCTCTTCATGATAAAATAAAGTTATAATTTTTGTGAATACTGCCAGGGATTGACATGCAGCACCTTTTAACCTGTATCCAAAATACAAAGGAAGACACAACTGGTAAATTGTGGAGGCCCAAATATTATAGATCCTCAGAACACTTAACTATTAGGATTGGTATCCTGATAATTAAACCTAGTTTTAGCCCTATCCTAAACTAGAATTTCTAACCATGGAAAGCTGGGCTTCATTATATATGAGTTAGTCACAACGACTAAATAACTTGAACATGACATGTTTCCTATTCTAATTGCTTATGCCAGCTTGGCGTTGATGCGGCAGAAAGCTGCAATGCTCGAACTTCAACAGGAGTTACTTCTACAGAAGAGAAAACAGAAAAACACTGGATATTTTTTATCAGAATCAGATGAAAATTTGAAGAAAGGCATGGAGTTTCTCAGTTTTGCATTATTTGGATGAAACTGTTGTATATACATCAACAATCATTTGCCACCTAATGATTTGATTTGACAATTCCTGTCATTTATCAAATTGAATTGAACATCATTATTATCATATCTCCTTCAGAAAGAAAAATATAGCAATGATGACCTTAGAAAATGAATAATGTGTTGAGCAGAGAACTGGAATATTTGTTATTTCATTAAATAAAATGCACAGAAAATGAGAAAACCAATAGAGTGGAAATACAAAATGAGCTCATTTCTTGCATACCCCTAGTAATTTGCATATGAATTTTGACAAAAAAGTGGAAATATTAGAAATTAGTTTACAATAATTACCGTAATCAAAGTTTGATGACATTGTAAGTGCTCTTCTTGCTCATTGTTAACCAACTCATTCAATTTATATCACTTTAGACAAGTACCCCATAAAAATGGTCTGTGTATTCCATAATAAAGACTTCGTCCCATCGGAGTTCTTTGAAAACAAAAACCATGATGGAAATTGGTCATTTGAGGTCTGAAAATATCAGGTTAAAAAACTGTTTCACCTAAAAGCTAGTCCAGCAGCCCATACCACAAAGCCTAACAATCGATCGTATAATTGATTTTTATGCTTGATTACACATAATGATCAATGTAATGAAGCGAAGAAATAAGTCATATGATCAAATGCTAAAGCATTGTCGAACAGGGTCCAGGGACCCGTCTTTCAAATACTTGTGATTGATCCCATCAATTACAACAATTGACAGCCAGACACATCAACATCTAAAATGCAAATTTGTTCAAAATATTTTCTAGATATGATGCATATTCATATATTCATCATTCTCTTGAAGATTCAGTGTGATTCCCTTTATTTACTAAGGAGATCGCGCAAATTTCCTGTAGAAAAAATTATGGTATGGATGGATTTTCAACAATCACAACTCTTTGTAAGACAGGGCCCAGGTTTAAGCCATGGCCTCATCATCTTTCGGAACAAACACCCCACAGGCAGCGATCTTACAGTCCTTCTTTGGCCTCTCGTTATACGTCTCCTGCGCCTCCAGGGTTTTGAGAACGTCAGTGCCTTCCACAAGTTTTCTAAAATATGAAGAGAAGAGACTACATGAGCTGAAAATGCAATGGCAAAAGATTTGTTGCTAGAAATGACAGCATAGAATTAGTGATGTGAATTTGAGCAGGAAAAAAAAATCAGTCACTAAAATGGTGAATATAAAATCCCAGTTTGGATTTAAATTAGGATTTTCTTTGAAGGCCCTGTCACATAATTCTGCGCAAGCCTTGCAGGTGAGTTATAGGTGATTTCCCTAAGCATAATAATAATACTCAATTCTTGTATAGCGCATCACACATAGCATAGCATGTCCCTATGCGCTTAAAGAAGAAATAGTGAAAGGTAAGAATAAAGTAATCAAGATATTTAGATTGGATCATTAGTTCAAAGTTGGTATTTTATGCATTGAAAAGATATGTTTTGAGGGATCTGAATGTACATGAATCACTTTGATATCTCATTGAAATTAGGTAAAGCATTCCAGAGGACAGCAGAGGCATGAGTAAAAGCACGCTCACCATATGACTTTGTAAAGAC